>NC_066604.1:885000-952500 GCF_905475345.1 Vespula vulgaris
AACCGACAATCGATTGTATCTTTCCCAAAAAAAGGAAACAAAAAAAAAAAGAAACTAGAAAGAAAATATAAATCGAAAGTCAACGACAGCAAGTCGCGTTTGTTGTTTGATGATCTAAGAGATTTCCTTCGACAGGACAAATTTTTCACACGTTCCTTTCGTAATTTCTTGACGGCTAACGAAAAAGAAAAAAGATAGAAACGAATACAGACACCCACGCACGCACGCACGCAGAGACATTTTTCATCGATACCTTTAAACCTGTTGAAAGAAAAATGTTACGGAGAATAAGAAAAAGAAAAAAATTAAAATAGAAAGGAAAACGAGAGAAGAAGAAAAAGCAAAAATGAAAAGGTTTCTTTTTATTTCGTTTATTTCGATCTTATTGAAAGATACAATGATGAAGAAATAATGTAGTATATAATAATCGATCATTATGCATACTATAGTCGTTCTCCAAATGAATGTCAAATATAATACGCGTATTTCTGTGTGTACGTGTGTGATTTATGTATGTATGTATGTAAACTTATATGTATATATATATATGAAAAATAATAATTTTAATCGAGAAAAATTAGTACACCTGCATAATTTAATATATTGATATATCTACATAATTGATATAGCTACATATATAGAAATGAACGTGACAATGGGAAAGAAGAAAATTATTAATAAGTTTCAATTTGATAGAAATATAGAAAGCAAATTAAAGTAGACGTAAGAAGATTTATACGATGTGATCGATGATAGTTGTAGAGATGATCTATCGTACGCCATGCTCAAATAGATTTTCATTATTTAAAGAGACGGAGAGAAGGGGAGTGGAACTTGATAATATATATGATAACGTTTCGTTGATCGAAGTAAATATAAACAGTGTAGATAACGTGTATTTACATACATACACATAGAGAAGAGAAACAATCGAACACAAGCAAACAAAGTAGAAGAACGTATATATCTATGTATCTATCTATAAAAGTATGTATATATTATATATGTATATATGTATGTATGTATGTATGTATGTATATATGTATGCTTGTATGTATGTATGTATGTATGTATGTATGTATGTAGGTTTCGATTCACATGGCGCGCCATTAAGCACGGTGAGGAGCCCTTACTATCGTCCCGGACCAATCCCCGTCGATTTCAAACCCAGTGAAATCCCTTGGGTACTACGAATCGGTGGCCATGCGACAAATTAACTTGAATCGTAACATCGGACTCTAGGACCGTAAGTGAGAGTGAAAGAGAGAGAGATAGATAGATAGATAGATAGAGAGATAGATAGATAGAGAGATAGAGAGAGAGAGAGAGAGAGAGATTCTGTGTGAAGCAATCCAGTGGGACACTCGGCCCTTCTGAACTTTCCCAACCATCCGGACCAATAACCAACGCAGGACGTTTCGAGAGATCTCGTTAAACTAATTAAGCTCGATTGCTCGAACGATTTCGTTCGGAAAACTTGAAATTATATAAATATGTATAAATATATATATATATATTTATTTATTTATTTTATATATTTTATACATATATATATATGTTTGTGTATATGTGTATATATATTAATTTATATATAAAATTTAATTTTGTTTATATATAATTTAAGAAATATTTACCATCATTTATTAATGTATTGATATCTTTTATTATTAATAACGTTTAATTGTGTTCATTAATATTTATTAATTTTCTTTTTATAGACTTTTTTAAAGAAAAAGAAAAAAGGAAAGAAGGAAAAATTCTGAAAGAGAATTAATTTCTTTTATAATATTTATTAATTTCTCTTTATAGATATAATTTTCTTCTTTTTTCTCTTTCATCGTTTTTCTTTCAAAATATGAAACTATCAAGAGCCTCAAAAATTGTTTCTTTTTTTTTTTTTTTAAATTCAATGACAAAAATAATAATTAGTCTCGAGAAAGAAGAAAATTGAATTTTTGAGTCTACTTTCGGTCTAATAGTCTGTATTTTTAAAAATACTTCGACATTATTTATTGACCAATCTGATGTCACATAAATCGCATAGGATAAAGTTGTTTTTTTGGTTTTTTCACTCTCTTTTTTCTTTCGAGTGAAGGATGCGGATTAAAAGTATTACGTGATATTCAGAAAAAAAGGAAAACAGAAAAAAAAGAAGAAAGAAAAAGAGGAAAAAAAAAAGAAAAAAATATATATATATATATATAGCTAGGGAATTTAACGTGATAATTTCGGTAACAGCGTAAACCGGAAAATTTCTAATCGTCGTAACTCGTGAAACAAACGTTTCCTACTTCACGCGTTGTTTAGAAAACGTCTAATTGTTTAGAAAATGTCTCTGGAACTTATTCCCAAAGTTTCTACTGATCATACAGTTTTACATCGTGTAGATATGTGTGTGTGTGTGTGTATACAGTGTCTCTAACGAAGAGTGTCCATCAAGAGATCACTAAATCTAATGATTTTTAAAATTTCGTATTTCAAAAAACATCGAAACAGATGATGAATTTTGTCAAGATTCTTTTCAATCGAAAATTTCAAATATCAGCAATTTTATTTAAATAAATTTACTGACTCAAAATTTATCGAAAAAAAGAAAACAACCTTAGATTTTCTAATAATCTATAATGATGAATAATTTTCATTGAGACATACTCCGTTTGTATGTGTGTGTATATGTGTGATAAATTATTTGACTTTTTTTTCGATCATCGTCAAAGTTTCGTATTTTTTGATAGATTTAGATACTTTAACGCGTTCGTTTATTCGTGACAAAAAAAAAAGAAAAAAGAAAAAAGAGAAGAAGGAAAAATTCTGAAAGAAAAATCGTTGGCCCTGATTTGGAAAGTTAAAGACGTCGATAGATAATTCATTCGAAAATCTTTCCTTTACTACTCAAAGCTACTCATCTCTTTCTCGTATCGAGCGGTGTGCCACTCACCGTGGCAGGTTAATCAATTATTTATCGTCACGATTAGTTCGTCCGACGAATAAGGGGAGAACGTTCACTGGCGTTAACCTGTTGCTTCGGTTGACGGATTTATTACCTACCGTCGATGAATATTTCAATGTGGATGTCTACCTTACTCGACATTAAGCTCCGTAAGAGGTTGGTACAAGGACAACAATGATCGTGAGCCGAATTTTCGTAATATTGTATTTTACCAATCATTACTTTCATTTACAATCGTAAATCTCCAAACAACGCAGTCGACTCAGCCCCGGTATTTCCATTATTAAAAAAGAAAAAAAAAAAGAAAAATTTATACAACCTTATCGTATCTTAAAAAAAAAAAAAAAAGAGAGAGAAAAAAATTTGAGATACCGAAAAACATAAAGTTGTAATCCTTGTAAAAAGGAAGAAATAAACAAAAAAAAAAAGAATAAAATTCTGAAAGCCTCAACCTTCTCTCTCGAAGTATTAACAACGCGAAGGTTTAACAAACGAAAAGTATGTAACAACTTCTTGATAAAAAAAAAAAAAAGAGAGAGAAAAAGGAAAATATTCTTAATTCGGAAAAGTTTTTATTGGACGAAGTTTACTTTGATACAATTTTAACGGAACTTAGACCGTCACTAAAAAGTTGTTAGAATTGGCTAACCGCAGCATTAAATGCAGACGTTGCACAGATCGTCCTACGAAACTACTTGTGCATTTTCTCTTGAATACAACCACCTAGAGGCATTTCAACGAACCAACCACCTCAGATGTTGCAAGTATTCTCACTAAAAGTGTTTCTTGGTCGTCCATTGGGGTCTCGTAAACGAAGCTTTTTATATAAAAACCTTTCATCCCCGTTTCCACCCTCATCGACCCTTCTAGTTTGCCTTTAAAAGAAGTAATCAAGTGACGTTAAAGTCTCGTACTAATCCAAGACTACTTTAGTGAACATGGTTTCATCAAATTCGAAAGTTACTCTATTCTGAATCTACCCTTCATCCCTTCATCCCTTATCTTTTCACCATCCAAACTCACATTTCACATGTTAGTTAAGTTTAAGACCCTGTAAATCATCAACAACAAAAAGGACGAATTAAATCGATTCACCGGGGTACGTCTGTTTTTCATTTGAAATTTAATTTTTTCAAATCGAATCCAATCATCGGCAAATCGAATTTATTTACGTTTCTTTTCATTCCTCTACAATCCATTTAATTTTCTATCGTTATTCAACATCGTCGTCCCAAATAATTTTTTCGATACGTAATTTTCCAAAATTTTTATTATATACGCTGTTATCTCTGAGATAGTTTATTCTAATAATTATGATAATAATCAATAGTTTCATTCATTCGTTTTCTTTTTTTTTTTTTTAATTTAAATTGTTATATTTAATTTGTTGTTTTATTAAATTTTGGAAATTTTGTTTCAATTTTTATTAAATAAATCCAAACTTTTTTATATTAAATTTATATTATCCTTCCAATAAAATGTAATGATTTAGCGAATACTTATAAACAAAATAACTTTAAGAAATAAATTTTGTAAGATATTGTTAATTTTATAAAAAATATTTTTACTTTTAATTTAGATTCAAATTTTTGTTCTAAGACGATTTATATTTCATCCACTCTTTCATTTCAGTTTGCAATTTCAAAACTATTAATTTTGTTATCTTTGTATGATCAATATGCTATACCCTTTTAATTACTTTCAATGGATAAAATGCAACTATTATTCTAATCTGATAAGACATGTTTTTGATAAACAAGTAAATATATATTTATTTTTAAAAATATTTATCGAATTCTTTAAAAGTAATAATTTTAATCTGAAAATTTGTTTTAAAAATTTCAATTTAATAAACTTACTAATTTGATCATTATAACTTTTATCCTATAATAAAATAAATTTTTGTATATAAATAAAATTTCTTTATTTTTAAAATTACAATTTATTGTTTTCATTATTTTTTTTAGATTATAACACTTAACAAAAAGAATTCAAATATTATGAATATTTATAATTTTATAAAAAGAACTAGTTTAAATATTTTTAATTCATCCCAAAAATATTTAATTTTTTGGAATAAAAGGCAACGAAAAAATATTAAAAAAGAAAGAAAGAAAACAACGTATTAAAAATTAAAACATTTCAAATCACGATATATCGAAATTATCCATTGAAGAAGGATCGATTTAGTTGATATCAACGAGATTTTATATTTTGTTCGAACCGCGAAACGTATTTTGCGTATTTAGTGAAAATTACACTTTTTCGTAAATTATAAGAATTCGAGACGAGTTAAACGAGTCGTTTTAGGGACAACTGATTTAATAATAAAGAAAATTATAATTTGCTCGATTTAACTCGTACTGTTAACTGCTCAAAACTCATTCATGCGATTATTACATGAATATGTATATGAAATTATCACAAGCTGTTACAGAAGAGAATGCATTGAGTTGCGTATACATTATTAAGCACTACGTACATACAACTTTCATACTATACTCAGTTAGTTAGTATTATATTTATACATTTATGAATCATAAATTTAACGAATTCGCAGTATACTACTTTACATAAGTATCACATATATTTTATGCAAGTCTTTCTATTAAACAGAATCAAATTTCTAATTTCACATTAATAAGATAAATTTATAATTCGATTTTATTTTTATTGAAGATGCTTAAGAAAACGATTTTATAAAAAAAAAAAAGAAAAGAAATGAAATGATTTGCAGAATGAATGGAATTTGTTTTACGAATTTAAAAAAAAATGTGAAACGAGCGATTAATTCGATTTCTTTCAACCATTTTCTTTCTTTTTATTTTTATTTTTTATTTTTAGTCGAAATCGTCGATTCGTACGCACATACGTATTAGGATTTTGGCATCGTCTCAGATAACCGTGGCAAGGAAGTGAAAGTCGAGAAATGGGGTGAGTTGGTGATTGGGGGTTGGAGCTTGGGGGTTGGGGGTTGGGAGGGTGGATTGTGAGCAGGAGGTTAGGGGTGGACGTTATCAACGGCTAACGAGTTTCCATTGTCCTCGAGAAGGCATCATAACAATAGGAAAAGGCTCGTATTATTTCTAGAAGTCGAATCAAGAAAAGTTTCAGCGCTTAAGTTTGTTGAACATTGCGCAACCATCTTCCACTTCCTCGTTCTATTTCTATATTTTCTTCTTCTTTTTCTTCTTCTTCTTCTTTCTCTTTTTCTTCTTCCTTTTGTATTCTCGGAAGACCATCGAAATCTCAATTTTTCGTCGTTGCGGTTAAAAGAGGATCGAAGAGATTCGTTCTACGATTTTTTCATTTTTATGGTGATCGTATAAATCTGATAAAATCCTGCGATTTTTCGTCATTGTGGTTAGAAGAATAGAAAAAGAAAAGAATGGAATAGAAAAATTAGGGATTGCGATAGTTAATTCAAAAGAGACAAACGAACTAACCGCAAGATGTCTAACCTGAACTAAGCTTCTGCAAAGTTAGCTCGAGAGAATCGTTCTACGATTTTTTTTGTTTTTATGGTGATCGTATAAATCTGATAAAATCCTGCGATTTTTCGTCATTGTGGTTAGAAGAATAGGAAAAGAAAAGAATGGAATAGAAAAATTAGGGATTGCGATAGTTAATTCAAAAGAGACAAACGAACTAACCGCAAGATGTCTAACCTGAACTAAGCTTCTGCAAAGTTAGCTCGAGAGAATCGTTCTACGATTTTTTTCGTTTTTATGGTGATCGTATAAATCTGATAAAATCCTGCGATTTTTCGTCATTGTGGTTAGAAGAATAGAAAAAGAAAAGAATGGAATAGAAAAATTAGGGATTGCGGTAGTTAATCCAAAAAAAAAAAGATAAACGAACTAACCGCAAAGTATTTAATCTGAATTAAGTTCTTGCAAAGTAACGTAGAAGAGAATCTAAGATATCTAATCTAAACAAAATTGCTACAGAATTAGAAATAAAACATAATTAGAAGTAAAATATAATAGAAGTAAAAGAGAATCGTTCTTTGGTTTTTTTCGTGTTTATGGTGATCGAAGTATTGTGATTTTACCAGATTTTTTTTCTGCTTTATGGTTGATCGTAAAATCGATTGATAAAAAAAAAATAATATACATACATACATACATATACACACGCATATATATATACCTATTCAAACATTATTCCTAGTATCTAGTTTCCATTTATACATACGTACATAGTTTTCTAATTTCAAGACAAAATAGAAAAATACACAAGATAAAGAAAGAAGAAGAAAAAAAGACAAAGAAACAAAGAATACAAAAATTATTTTTTCCTTAGAAAATTTGGTTCCTAAGAAAAATCTTTCCTATACTATCCGCAGGATCTATGGTATGAGAGGCTTATCTTTGGAGTTTCGTCGAAGTATAGTAGCAGCTTTCTTTCCAACCTCTCCCTCTCCCCTCCATTCGAATTCCCCCTTTTCTCATCCTCTCTTTTTATCCCTCGTATCTATCTTCTCTCTCTCTTTCTCTCTCTCTCTCTCTCTCTTTCTCTCTCTCTCTCTACCGAGCTCTACTCGATCGTTATCTAAACGATCTCTTGGTACGCTCGAGCTAGCATGGTCGAAGCGAAGATAACGCAGCATCTGCCAGGATCACCTACGTCCAAGAGGATCCAAGTGGAAAACGACCGTCTGGAAAGCTTGCTCCCTTATTCTGGAGTCCTCTTACTTTCCTTGAAACGACTTCGAATTAACTCTTTTCATTGTTACGTTATTAGACCGCAGGAGAAGGATAGAAAATGAGAGAGTACGATAATGGGATATATCTCTCTATCACTCTCTCTATCTCTCTTGTGCATTCGTGCATAGAAAAAATTGTTGAACTGTTAATCAAAATAAAAGAGTTCTAAAAATATTTTTCTCTGATTAAATACATAAATAATTTTTATCTCATTTTTCGTATTTAGATAAGTTATCTATATATTGTCCTTTGAGAATATCTGATGGAATTTCTTTAAATCTCTTTGGCTTTCGTACGTTTTTGTATTTTCTTCTTATTTTGTTTTGTTTTGTTTTGTTTTTTTTTTTGTATTTTTTCTTTCTTCATCTTTCTTTTTCTTTTTTATCTAATGTATCATAATTTTTCGAATTATGGATTCAAGATTTATTCTAATTTCTTTTTTCTTCTCTTTTCTAGGTTAGTAACTTCAAAGGGGAGATGTGAGGGTTAAAGAAGAAATGAAAGAAGGTAAACTTTATTAGATCGACTCGTTCGATTCTGAATTTCTTAGTTTTCCATTATTTTTTCTTTTTTATTTTATCTAATCTATAATTATTCGAATTATCGACAGAGTTCATTTTTCTTTTCGTAGTAAGTAATTTTAAAGAAGGGAAGTGAGGGTGAAAGAATAATCAAAAATAGAGAAACTTCGTTAGATCGACTCGTTTGATTTTGGAGTTTTCGTTTAATTTTCATTTTTCATTTTTTATCTATTCTTAACACATAACTATTCGAATTATCGACGAAGGATTTATTTCTTTCTTTTGAAGCGAGTAATTTTAAAGAAGGGATACGAGGGTGAAAGAATAATTAAAAATAGAAAAACTTCGTTAGATCGACTCGTTTGATATTTTTTTTTTCTTTTAATTTTGATTTTTTATTTTTGATGAATTTTTTCACATCGAACGATATCATAGAGTTATTCGAGTTATCGATAAAGGGTGATTTCTTTTGAAAGTGAGAGATGTAAGGGCGAGAAAAATAAGAAAGAGAAACAAAAAGGAAAATTTTCTTTAGATCAACCCGTACGTCCTTTCGTTCTTTTATTTCTCTTTAAAAAAAATTTTTTCTTTTTCCTTTCTTTCTTTCTTCCTTTTTTCTATCGAGAGTAAGTAAGTAATTTCAAAGGGGATATGTGAGGGCAAAGAAAAGAAAGAAGAAGTGGAAAAATTTCTTTAAATCGACCCGTATGTCTTTTCATTTTTCCTCTTTCTCTTTTTTTTTTTCTATTTTTCTTTTGATTTCTTTTTCTTTTTTTTTTTTTTACCATCGATCGAGCGTAAGTAAGTAATTTCAAAGGAGAGACGTGAGGGTAAAGGAATAAATAAACAAAAAAAAAGAAAAAGAAAAAAAGAAGAAATAAACAAGAAAAATTTCTCTTTATAGTCGTACTTTTTTTAATTTTTATATTTTTCTTAAAAATTCTCTTTTGTTTTTTAATTAGCTTCCCTTCTTCCTTTTTCTTTCATCGATAATATCGCAGTTATCCAATTGTCGACAAAAAGTTTATTTGCTTTAAAAAAAATGTATAATTTCAAATGGGAGTGAAAATAAGAAATGAAAAGGAGAAAAAAAGATTTCTTTGAATCGACTCGTAATTATTGATTTTTAATTGTTATTTATTTATTAATTACGAATTCTTAATTGTTATTAATTTTCCTTAAAATATATCTCTTTAATTTGTTTATTAATCTTTTCTTTTTTCTCCCATCGAGTACATCGTAGTTATCAAATTATCGATAAAAAGTTGATTTCTTTAATAAAGATATGTAATTTCGAAAAGTATGTAGGAGGATGAAAATACGGAAGAAAAAAATACAAAAAAGAAAAAAAGAAAAGAAAAGAAAAGATTTCTTTGAATCGACTCCGTAATTATTAATTTTTAATTTCCATTAAAAAACTTTTTCATTTTTCTCTCAAATCTTTTTTTTCTCTTTTTTATTTATTTATTTATTTATCAATCTTTTTGTTTCCTTCTTCTTCTCCTTCCATCGAGCATATCGTAGTTATCCAATTATCGATGAAACCTTGATTTCCTTTAAGAGTAAGTAATTTCAAAAGGGAGATACGAGGGTTTCGAAAAAAAAGAAAAAGAAATAGAGAAAATGGTCAGAGGTAGAAGAAGCCTTCTAAACAAACTATTACTTCTCGGACGTACCCAGTTGTTTTAAACTTAAGAAATCAATAGTCAGCTCCTCCCAGTCGTTTCATTTTCATTTCTTTGGAGTAACTTCAAGCTCGATCGAGGGACGCGGAAAAGAATCTCGAAGAAATTGCCGAGGCACTTGTAAGTTTTCTCATACAAAAGAAAAGAGGGAAAAAAGGGGGGAGAGAGGGAGAGAGAGAGAGAGAGAGAGAGAATGTACCTGCTGTTGTTGGCTACATTGAAGAAAAAAAGGAAAAAGGAAAAGAAAATTGTGATTTAATTAATGATACAAAAATCATATAATGATCGAAGTTTTAATAATTATTTAAACGATATTGTATAAATTTCAATAAATTAAGAGAAATTTGCTATATGAAAATGAAATAATTTTATAATGTCGAATTTAATGTATGAATTTTATGCTCGGAAGAATTGTCGTCTATATTGTATATCTATATATATATTAAATAAATATTAATTAATTATATATTATATATCTATATATATATATATATTGAGTAAAAATTATTAATCATTCAATTTTAATTAATTAATATAATTTATATATATATATATATATATAATCAATTTTAATTAATTATTATGATTAATATATATATGTATTACGAATAATATATTTCTTTTTTTATGATTATTATAAACCGATTATATTATATTAACCTGATAAATTGGAAAATAATTTAATGCAGTGTTAAAAAAAAAGAGATGTTAGAGAATTTAATCGCTTATAGTTCTCAACGAGAGTGATGAAAAGAAAATATATATATATTTAATTGATATATAAGTTATAAAATTGATCTTGAACTATCGAAAAGACTTACTTGCAATATCGGACGATCGTAATTAATAAAAATTGATTCGATTGATATATCGAAATTATTACTCTTAATATTTCTGTTGATTAGACATCTTCTTCTCTTTTCTTTTTTTTTTTTTTTTTTTTTTTCTTAACATTGTCTATAGGTATAAATTTGATACTCGTTGCAAAATAATCTTTCAGTGACGTACTATTGTTTCATAAGTAAGCCATTTTAGCCATTATAATATATTTTACGTGTAATATTTATTTATTTATTTATTTACTTATTTAATTATTATTTATTTTCTTTCTAATATTTTCAATGTCCATTTCTTAAACAATATCAAAATATATTATTAGAATCTTCTTGGTACTACAAAATAATTAATAACAATAATAATGATAATAATAATAATAATAATAATAATAATAATAATAATAATAATAATAATAATAATTTTTAATTCGATTCACGAGCTCTAATTAAATAAAATAAAAATTCGTTCAATCCATTCTATCACGCAAATGTATATTTATAAATAAAAACATCGATCTTGTGAATCATAAATCTACGTTCGTCGAATACATCTATCTAAAAATAGAATTAGAAATAATTAATTAATTGTCCGTTAACGTACGATCTCAACAATAATTGCAAGAGACAATAACGAGCTATCTGGAAATGAAAATGTCGAATAGAGTGATATACACCTCTTATCTATTTATATATATATATATATGTGTGTGTGTGTGTACATGCATACATGAATATACACAGTCACATACACATTGTATGTACAAACGTGTTTCTATATACAGTATATATAATATACGTAGTATCTATGGTGCTATGGTGTCTCTACGTTTCGCAATGATATGCAGGAAAAGGAATGCCATTCGATTCCGCCTACGCCATTTTAACTTCGTACTCGCGAGCATACACGTACAAACACACGTAAACATACATCTACAGAAAAATAATAACACGTGGTATCTAATAGATAGTATATCTAAGAATTTTCTTAATCGAGTTCGAGATACATTGTACATATGTGGCATCGAATTTCTTCTTCTCTATACTCCTATAGAACTATATTTTAAATACATACGTACATACGTACATACGTACGTACGTACATACATACATAGATACGTATATATATACGTATATATACAGATACACACACATATATATATATAGATACGTGCATATATATGCATAGACACGTATATATCTACTATGTTACTTTTAAAGAACGCAAAGTGAATTTCCACTCAACAAGAGAAAGAGAGAAAGAGAGTGAGAGAAAGAGGGTGGGAGTTGAAGTGTGGGTGTAGGTGTCGATGAGAGGAAAGAGGGGGGGTGAAAGGGAGAGTGGAGAAGGTATCCAGACTCTATCCTTCGAACACGCTCTCGTTGTTCCTCCATTACACTTATTTTCCTCTCGTCGACGAGGGGAACCGAGGCGCGAAGTGTTCCTTTCGACGCTGTTTGCACGAATCGAATAGAATCGAATAGAATCGAACCGAACCGAACTGAATCGAACTGAACCGAGTAGTTTTTCTATGTCGGACTAAATTATTCCGTATAAATGAATCACAAAAATTGTATGAGTACATACACGTACATGTAGTATACATGAGTACAGATACAGACACGCACGGTATATAACATACATTTTATATATATATGTATGTATGTATGTATGAGAGAGATTCATTCTTCTTTTCTTAATAATTTGCAAAAATTTAATTAAATGTTTATAACATTCACTTTATAATATATAAATTAAATTTCTGTTTATGGATTACGAATTCTTCATTGCAAAGAGTTATACATATATATATATATATTTAATTATTATTATGTAATTTATTGAAAATAATATACGTACATATATACGATATGTTATATATATATTATTATACATATATATATAAAATAATATGCAATATATATATGTATATATTATATACACTATTATACATGAATACATAAAATAATATACATACATATATATACATATATTACTTTCAATAACGTAAAAACGTAATCCTTTTCTCGATTTAACAGACCCTCTTATATTCATATTAGAGTCTTCGAGAGGAATAACAAAACCGAAAAAAAAAAAACCATAATCACCTCTCTCTCTCTCTCTCTCTTCCTCTCTCTTTCCCTCTCGATTCGACGTTATCATTTTGAACCATTAAGTTACACAAGGGATACCGTCGTTAATAATCCATGTATAACCAAGAAAGGACATCGAGCCCACCTCTCTCTCAAAAAAAGAAAGAAAAAAAAAAAGAAGAAAAAGAAAAAGAAAGAACAACCAACCAAACAAACAAACAAACAAACAAACAAACAAACAAACAGAAAACTTTCCGAAAAAGAAGAAACAACCAACCAAAAAAAAAAAAGGAGAAGAAGAAGAAGAAGAAGAAGAAGAAGAAAAAAACCAAACAAACAAGAAAGAAGAAACAGAACGAAAAAAAGAAGAACTAAAAATAAAAAGGTACAAGTCTCGAAGAGAAGAAGAACATTCTGAAGTCCGGAGGTCAATAAGAGTAAAGAGGACACCGAAGGAAAGTAAGCACGTGCTGCGAATAACGAAGGACTCTCTCTCTCTCTCTTTCTATCTATCTATCTGTCTTTCTTTCTCTCTCGAAAAAAGTAGCTCTCTCTCTCTTTCTATCCATCTATCTGTCTATCTATCTGTCCTTCTTTCTCTCTCGAAAAAAATGCATCTCTCTCTCTCTCTCTTTCTTTCTCTCTCTCTCTCTCTCTCTCTTTCTATCTACCTATCTATGTATCTTTCTTTCTCTCTCGAAAAAAAAGCATCGAGCAAAACCCGCTAGGCGGCCCTTTAACGCTCGCCTTGATATTTGCATACGTCTCATTAGCGATCGTTAATTGTAAGTGGACTGGTAGGCACTCGTACCACCTTAAGTACTCCCACGGACCCTCTTTTTCCTCTTTATATATATATATATTTCTCTCTCTCTTTCTTTCTTTATCTCTCTTTCTCTCTCTCTCTCTGTCTCTCTGTCTGTCTGTCTGTCTCTATCTCACTACCTCTCATTCTCTCTCTTTCTCTCTCTCTCTCTCTCTCTTTTTCTTTCTCTTTCTTTCTCCCTCATTCTTTCATTCTCTCTTTCTCTCTCTTTCTCTCTCGTGTACTCTCTGTTTTTCTTACGGATAATGAAGATATACACGCAGTGTATGTTGCCGTACGATTAACCGGTCGCTTGCGAAGTTCTTTGCACGTGGAAAACGATAATAACGTGTACGTATAATACCTGAGCGTCTGTATAATTAGACGTAAACGAGCAAACGGGAGGTTTAAGGTAAGTTTATATTTGAGAGGCCTTTCTTTTCTTTTTCTTTTCTTTTTCTTTTCTTTTTTTTTTTTTTTAAGGCTTATTAAAATGGTTCGAGCGAGTACGTTGTCTCAAGAAAGTATAATAAAATTTCTCAAGAATGTATGATATTATATCGTAACGCGGTTGGGAAAGATTAAAATTGTGGAAGTAGATTTTTATCGATTCGAAGATAATAATCTAGGCTATCTAATTATATATGTTCGTATATAAAAAATAATAATAATTAGAATAATAATAGTAATAATAATAAGTAAGGAAATATTAGGTTGCATTGTTAGTTCGTTAATACTTAAGATTTAATAATGATTTTTAGAAAAAGAGTAAGAGAAAAAAGAATAAAATTGATGTATCGATTCAAAGATTATAATCTCGTATATCTGATATATATATATGTATTTGTATAAAAAATAATAATAATAGTAATAAGAAGTAATTAAATATTAGTTGACATTGTTAATTCAATTAAGATTTAATAATGATTTCTAAATCGTTGTTATAAGAAAGAAGAATTGAAAAAAGGAAGAGATGTATCGATTCGAAGATAATAATCTCGTGTATCTAATATATAAACAGAATTATTATTAGTATTGTTTATAATTGATTAATCATTTATAATTGAATTATATTGAATTATGTTAAAATTATTCTATATTAAATTGAAAATTATATTAAATTGAATTATATTGTTAATGAAAACCTAATTGAAAAAAATGTATTGATTCAAAAATAATCTTGTATATATTTATTATATAAGATATATGTCTATGTATATATATATATATATATTAAATATTAAAATAATAATAAATAACGAAATATTACTTTATATAATCAGTTTACATAATACTAAATAGCGAGTACTTGATCGTCGTCTCAAAAAGATAGAAATAAAATATAATTAGAAATAAAATAGAAATTGTAAAGTACAAAAATAAAAAGAGATATATCAATTCAAAAAAAAAAAAAAGAAATAATATCATGATACTAATGTATATATGTATATATAACATATATATTAGTTTACATAGTTAATATAATATTCGATAACGAGTTTTAAATCGTTATCTCAAAAAAAGAAATAAATAAATAAATAAAATTCATTTACATTCAAATTACATAACTAAAAGAAGAAGAGATGTATCGATTCAAAGATAATAGGGTCATCTATCCAATATAAAAATAAAAAAAGAAATAATAATAATAAAAAAATATAACGAACTGTTAATATATGTAAATCTCAATAGCGAGTTTGAGATCATAATTCGAAGAAAAAAAAAAAAAAAAGAAAAAAGATTGAATTACATGTAAGTATCATAGATACAAATAGACATATCGATAAAAGATAACATCGTATATCTATCAGATATATTCAAAAAAAAAGAAAAGAAAAGAAAAGAAAAAATAATAAGCAACGAACTGTTAATTTACATAGCAATCCTAGTCTAGTAATCGTTCCATCGTAAAATTTTGAAAATTATTTATCCGATAGTATGTGCTTGTTTATAATTACCTTTTTTCTTTTTAAGATCATACGAACGATGTAAAGTAATAAAAAAAAATAAAAAATAAAGGACTGCTAATCGTTTAGTCTCTTCAGTTGGATATTTACGAGCATACGATGTTTATAATTATCGAGATGGGGAGTCGATTAAAAGGCATAGCATACATTCGAAAGGAGGCGGTAACGAAACGAGAGTCGACGAGTCAGTCCTCATCGAGATGATCGTTTTGGCTCGTAAACGATGAAGAACGTAACAATTAATACGGTAATTAAGGGTATAGACGATCGGACATGAACGTTCTTCTAATTTCAGCAATTTAATTAACGAGTATAACATGTGATCGATGTAAATATCATAAAGGGAGATGTACTCATAAATAAGATTATAATATGATGTGTATGTGTGTGTGTGATACGTATATATGTATGTATATATTTATTGTAGGTATTTTTTTTTTTAAGACCTACTATATTATATACGTACTATAATAGGATATTTATATATTATATATTTATATGAAATTATATGATTCTAAGATACAATTATATAAAAATAATAGTTCCTTATTTATTATAATTATTTTTTTCTTTTTATATATATATATATATATTCACATAAATTAATTGTAATTCAATATCTAATAATATACAAATATAAGTGTATAAGTATGTATTTAGTTTAGAAACAAATAGATATTATTATTATTATTATTATTATTTCTTTTTTCTTTTTAATGAAACAAATAGATCCTATATTCTCAAACAAATATCCCATACATTCTCAAATATTTACATACTTGAACAAATTATACGATCTCAAGGCACAAATACATAATACATATGTATCATATATTTAATATTCATATTCGTACGAAAGAATATAATCCATAGAATATATATACATCTATTTAATATAGAAACAAATAGAAATTATTGTTTTTCTTTTTCTTCCTTTTTTATTATTATCATTATTATTATTATTATTTTTTATTTTTTTTTTTAAATAAAACACATACACTATCCCACTATATTTGTATATTTCCTACGAAATATCTAATATATATTTATTTGATTCAATAAGAAAAAGAACTAAATATTAAATACCATAAGTTTTCTTAATAAAACCCATACGTGATACCCGTACTAATCGATAAGAGATAGAGACAAATAGAGAGACAGACAGACAGATAGAGAAAGAAACAGAAAGAGAGAGAGAGAGAGAGAGAGAGAGACAAAGAGAACGTGATTGGTCGAGGGCAAAATCTTTTGTAAAGGGTGGCGGTAGGTGGCGATCGGTGAGTTGATGCAGCACGTATAAATGCATTTAGGTGGCACACGCGTTCCATCGAAGTTGCTTTTATGTTATCGACCCTCTATTGTATAAGTCTCCCTCTCTCTCTCTCTCTCTCTCTCTCTCTCTTTCTCTCTTTTGGAAACAACATCGGTGCAGACAGTCGCATGAACGTCGTGCATGCCCGCACTAAGTGCATGCTTGCACACGAACGGGCAATCCTTATACATGTAAAATGATGCAATGGTGCAAACGAATGTGAAATAGTATATGTGCATAGACACACGTACATATGTATATATACACATCATCATACATAAATATACATATACATACATCCATACATACTTGAACATAGATACATATACATATATGTATTTGTATATCATATAAACATATATATATATATATATATATATATATATATATATATATATATACATGTAAATATGCATATATACATATGTACACACATACATACATATATATATATATATATATATATATATATATGTACATTTGTAGAAGAGAAGGAAGAGGCAGTAACGCCAGCGATCCTATGTATGTTTCATTGCAAAGGCACGTGAATGGACTCTGGACGGTTCGAGAGTTTATACGCTCGAAATGGAGAATAAGAGAGAAAGAGAGAGAAAGATAGAGAAACAGAGATACAGAAGAAGACAGAGAGAGAGAGAGAGAGAGAGAGAGAGAGAGAGAGATAGAGAATGGTGAAAGATCATTTCCACGTGTATCCCGAGACACATCGCGTTGCATGCCTATATAAATTCATTTTACATGGTTTTGTACAGCTCTTAGCAGTCTTTAAAGATTCAAACAAGGAGAAAATAATAATGGAAAAGGAAAAGGAATCATCAGTAGCGTAATGTCGGACTGAAGGGACTATTGTTGTATCTTTTCATTCGATTTACTTTTTAAAATATATATGTATGTGTATTTTTTTTCTTTTTTTTTTTTTTCTTGAATCATTGAATCTTCGATGCAATAATTTACAGTATAGTGGATAGGATTTCTTTATACATATATATATATATATATCTTTTATATGTATATTTTATTTATTTATTTATTTTTTTAAATTATTGAATGCTCTATACAATAATTTACAATAGGTGGATAGGATTTCTTTTTAATGTAAATCATATGCTTCGTTTAATGTAATCATATGCTTCGTTTAAACGTAGGATATAACGAAGGATTTTTCTTTGATCGATTACAAACTTTTTAGGAATATTTTGTAATAGATCGTACGGTATATAATTCTGAATTTTTTGTTAGGAGGAGATATCGGAAAAGAAAAAAAAAAAAAAAAAGAATTAAGAAAATCAAAAACTTTTACTAAAGAAAGAAGATACATTTTTCGATAGATTATTATATAATATTATTATTCATTATATAAAGAACAAATTACATTATTTATATTACTACGTGACATTATAATAATATTATTATCGTTATTATATATTATTAACTATACACTATATAGTTATATTTATGTACATATTATTATAGTTATTTAAATATTAATTATTGATATAGTATAGTCATACTTAATATAATTACTATTACTAAATTAGCACAACTATACTATACAATAATTATTATATCAATCGTCTACTCGAGAACCATTAGTAAACATTTTTTTTTATTTGTAACGAAAAGGACAAAATGCATGCGAACACACACACACACACACACACACAAATAGGACTACAGAAGGGTTGCTGAAGTAGGTAGTCACGAGTAGTATGGTTTGAGTTTCGTGTCTCGTAAGTTTTCGAGGAAGATTTCGAATAGTTTGGAATCTCACGACGACGACGATGACGACGAAAGAGAGAGAGAGAGAGAGAGAGAGAGAAAGAGAGAGAGAGAGAGAGAAGAATGTGAAATAAGGGGGATGAGGGTAGTAGTGGTTAAAATGGTCGAGGTGCTCGTGATAAGGACAAGAAAATTAATTGTTTCAGAGCTAAGCGAGACATTCCTTTTCGAAGGAGACCTTCATATAAAGTTAACATCTTAAACTTAATTTAAAAGAAAAAATAATAATAAAGAAATAAATAAATAATAATGAATAAACAAAATGAGAAAGGCAATTACTATTAATGGACAATTATTGTATTGTTCGTTGAAATTAAAATACATAAGTAGTTTTTTCGATCATCTCTATGTATTATAATATTCATATATACGTACATAGAGACAAAAATATTGATACAGATTCAAATGAAAAAAATCGAAAATAATACTGGAAGATGATAAAATACAAAGTTTTATGTAGTAAGTCAATAGATATTGGTTTAAAAGAAAAATTTTCAAAGATATTAGTTTTTAGATATCGTTGAAATATCTAAGATAAATCAATCATTTCTCAAATAGAAGGAGAACATATGAAATTTTGTTGAAGTTTTATTCAATTCTTTTTAATGGAAATAAATCATTGAATCGATCAAATGAAAAGTATAATAATAATAATTACTATTACTATTATTATCATTATTATTATTCTTATATAAATTATAATAACATTAAATGATAATAATTAATAATAATTATCATTATTATTATTATATCATTATTATATTATATAATAATAACATAATAATAATAATAATAATACATATAATAATTATTAAATGGATATTATTGTTATATTATAGAATAATAATAATAGATTAATACCAATTATTATAATTATAATTATAATCATACAGAAAATAAATTATATGATAATGATAATTATGATAATAATAATTATTCTAATAATTACAATTATTATTCTCTTATAATTATAACTATAATTATAATAACATTATAATTAATATTAATTAATATTATATAATAATAATTATTATTATTATCTTATAATTATAACTATAATTATAATAATTGATATTAATTTATTGTTATTATTTTTCTTATTATTATGATTAATATATAACATAATAGTAGTAATATTATAATAATAATGATAATTATAGTTATAATTATAATAATGATAATGATAATGAAGACGACGACGACGACGATGATGATAAAATTAAATAACGTGAAACAATGATAAAAACTGGTAACAAAAGAAATAAAATAAAATAAAATAAGATAAAATAAAATAAAATAAATTAGATAGAATTAGGTATATAGAATAATTAAATAGGATTAGGTATATAGAATTCTAATGAAAATAAATATTCTGCGTTTTTATTCGATTCCGATAAGAAATTATTATTTTTTCTGTTTTTTTTTTTCTATATTTATTTAAAATATTTTTTTATTCTTTTTATTTTAGTAGGATTTCATATTAGAAAGTGGCATTGGGTTTTATATATATTAGGAATATTCTAAGTTCGAATAAAAGATATTGAATTAATCTGTGAATAGTTTACAATTTATTATTATTATTTTTCTTATTATTATGATTAATATATAACATAATAGTAGTAATATTATAATAATAATGATAATTATAGTTATAATTATAATAATGATAATGATAATGAAGACGACGACGACGACGATGATGATAAAATTAAATAACGTGAAACAATGATAAAAACTGGTAACAAAAGAAATAAAATAAAATAAAATAAAATAAAATAAAATAAAATAAATTAGATAGGATTAGGTATATAGAAAGGACCTGCCTCTTTCGTATCCCGAAGAGAATTATTTACCAAAGTTTCTGGGCACGCTCTAAAGGTGAAATTTATGACGGCCGTCGAGAAATTTATTATCGTATGGCAGAGATTTCGTGGTAAAAATATGACAAGGAGATATAGAGAAGAAAAAGGAGATAGAAAGAGAGAAAGAGAAAGAAGATGGCGAAGAGGGTGAGATAAAGTTTCACGACGAGCTGTTGAGTTGCTCTCTCTCTCTCTCTCTCTCACACACACACATACACATACACCCACATAAACTCTCTCTGTCTCTCTCTCTCTCTCTCTTTCTGTCTCTTGAACGTTCTATTGGTTCCATTATATATTATCTTTAGACAAGTTTCTTCGACCAATGAGAAAAAAGTTATAATAAAAAAAAGGAAAAATGAAGGTAACTTATATGAGATCCCATTAATGTTTGATTAAATGTCCTGAGATAATACGGAAAGATGAGTAAAATGTTAAAAAAACTTTCATCATTACTGTCATACTTCCGATTCATTTATACGTATTTGAAAAATAAAAAAAAAAAAGAGAGAGAGAAAAGTGAAAGAAAAATATCATTAATTTCGTAGTTGGTATCATCATTTGTTACCATACGAAAATCGTGAAAATATGAAGGTTGATACGTACGAAGTTAATGGATTAAAAGAAAAACGAAAGAAGGATAGAAAGTGCTGAGTCAAATTAAAATTGAAAGTTAAAATTATTATTTTATGTAAAACTGTTTGTTTTATTTTATTTTATTTTATTTTATTTTACTTCATCCTGTTTTTTTAATTTCTTTTTCAAAAAGTTTCGTATTTCGATATCAATCTAATGAAAATAAATAGTCTGCGTTTTTATTCGATTCCGATAAGAAATTATCTTTTTTTTTTTTTAATATTCATTTAAAATATTTTTTTAATCTTTTTATTTTAGTGGGATTTCATATTAGAAAAGTGGCATTGGGTTTTATATATTAGGAATATTCTAAGTTCGAATAAAAGATATTGAATTAATCTGTGAATAGTTTATTAATTTTTGCATATATGTGTATATATATATATAAATTAGTTGATAGTATTGAGATTAAAAAGAATAAAAATTAATAGAAAAACTTATACAAAAATTTATCTTTAATGTAATACGAAGGATCCTTCGTTCCTTTGTAAATAACTATAAAAAAGAAAAAAAGAAATTTGACGAGAAATAAAAAACTTAATGAAAGAATTGTTTTCACATAAATGACATTTTTGTGTTGACAATATTGTTTATTTTAATAGTTTTAAACATTATATATAAATATATTATAATAAAAAAATATATAATAAATACATATAGATAATACAATAAAAATATAAAATATCGTATTATATATGTATATGTGTGCGTATATATATATATATATTGTATTTAACAAATATAAAAATTTATATTATATTATTATACATAAATGATTTGTATATTATAAAAAGATATTATACTTCGACTTTATCATTTCGAAATTAATTTCTTTTTAATATATTCAATTTGTTAATATATCTAAAAATCAAATATATAAAGAAAATCAAATGTATCCTTAATATATACTTAAACGAAAACTATTTATATTTTCATATGCAAAAATTATATATAAATCATTTGTATATAATAAAAAAATATAAAATTATTTCGAAAGATTTAGAAACAAAATATTTCATATACGAATAAAAATTATATGATTACGAAACTGCTAAAAAAAAAAAAAAGAAAAAGAAAAAAACAAAAAAAGAAACAAACCACCATTATATCACGATCTTTAAATAGCCATTATATCACAATACTCTTTGCAAAAATATCAAGGTTACAAAGAAGATCGAGAATAGCTCTAATAATAAACCATAATATTTCTCTTATTCAGAATGAAATATTGAAATATAAAACAAAATAAAAAAGAAAAAAAGAAAGAAAATATGTCATAAAAATTCTTCCATCATTGTATATACACACACATACATACTCACAGCATACACATATATACCCACAGCCATATAATACATAAGTAATTAATTATTCATTACCGAGATAGACCATTGAGATAGATAGCGAACGTAAATCACGTCGATTTCATTCCGTACCAGCATATTATAAAAGCTCCTTTCGATATTACGACGGGTTCTTAGAGAAAGGATGGAGAAGTGAAGGAAAGAAAAAAAAAAAAAGGAAAAGAAAATGATTAAAAAAAATAAAAAAAAATAAAAAAAAAGAAGAAGAAGAAGAAGAAGAGTGAGGGAGGAAAAAAAGTGAAAGAGTTTGATCGGTCGTTTGAGGTACTACTTTTTTAAAGTGGGGACACGCTCGTTCGCTCGATTTTGCTCTTCCAGAGGGAGATATCAGCAAAGTTTATTAGCCTTCTCTTCCCTTACCTCCCCTTTCCACCCTCCCTGTCCCTCCCCTCACTCTTCCATTTTACCTACGTTTGGAAAAAAGTTTTAAATGGAACGTCGTAAGAAGATTTAAACGAGGTATACGCTCGAGTGATCGCACGATCGAGGATCTTTTATTTTTTTTTTATTTTTTTTTCTTTCATTCTGTCTCTCTCTCTCTTTCTCTCTCTCTCTCTCTTTCTTTTTCTTTTTTTTTCTTTTTTTTTTTTTACGGTCATAAAAATTCCCGCGAGGTGTCGAGAAATATAACGCGAGAGGACTTTCTTTCTTTCTCTCTTTCTCTTCATCTTTATCTCTATCTCCGTCTCTCTTTCTTTGGTAATAGTAGTAATAATAGATAGTACTTAACGTTCGTGACTATATAGATGAGAAGGTAATGACTTATCGATAACTCGTTTGAAAGTAGAGAAAATTATCTCGTTTCGTTGGTTATTATCTGTATTTTCTCCCTCTTAGATACATTCCGGTCATAGAGATTCTTTAAGAAAACTTTTTAATGGGTTCGATATGCCAGGGATTATTCTGACGATTTTGTCAGGGAAAAAAAAGAAAAAAAAAGGAAAAGAACTTTGTGATTAATCAGGAAGAATAGATTTTTTCGTTATTATTATTACTTTTTTTTCTGTTTCTTTTGAATCCGCTATCTTTAGTTCTATCTTTTCTGTTTCCTTCATTATTTTTTTAATCACTCGTTAAGGTGATATTACAATTATAAATATTATAAATCGATTAAATTATTATTACGTTTTGTAAACCGTGATAGCGTTTATTAATAAAAAAGAAATAATAAAATAAAAAAGAGTTTTTACTCTTTATACGCACACACACACACATACACACATATATATATATATGTTATTTTAATAATTAATTTTATTAAGTTTCATAACTTGTAAAAAAATGGTGTGTAAAAATAATATATATGGAATATTGTTTATTTATTTTTTTTCTTTCTTTTATTTTTTAACATATTTATATATATATTTATTTATTAATATTTTATTAATATATTAATATCATATATTATTAATACTCATTAATATTTTAATAATTTATTAATTCATTATATCATTGACATTCTAGATAAAATGTTAATCGAGTATCGTCTCTCTTGGATGCGAAAAATTTCTTAAGCCAATTGAGAAACGATTTCTTTCTTCTTCTTTTTCTTTTTTTTTTTTGTTCTTCGTTCTCTTCGTCTTCTTTGTCCTCTTCGTTTTCTTCGTTTTATTTTTTTTTTGTTGTCCTTGTCAGGTTGTAAGATATCACGTGGTCGTTTTACGTTTTACGTTTTCTTATCACGTGTGTGTGTGTGTGTGTGTGTGTGTATTCTTTTCACGTAACCGAGCACGTGCTGTTGCAATTTCTATGACGTAAATTGAATTAAGGGTGTAGGTTCCTGGTACTTCAAAAAAAAAAAAAAAAAGAGAGAGAGAAAAAAGAAATTGATCTTTCTACTTGTTTATTTATTTGTTTTCTTTCTTTTCTGTTTCATTTATTATTTTTTCTTTTTTTAAATTTTTTCTTCGATCTCTGAAGAATATATAATTAAAAGGAAATTGTTTGAAATATTACGAAAATTATGAATGTTATTTGTGGAGATTTTTAAATGGCATGATATCTGGCAATATTATTGTCTATTTGATATTAAAAAGAAAAAGAAAAATTAAAAAATTAATTATACAATCTTTTATATAGTAGAAAGATTTTTGAAATGTAATCTAATGTATGATGTGTGTAATATATAAATTTATATCTGATATAGAAATGAGTATAATAGAAATATATACTTTCGTGATGTAATATATTATAAACTGAAGAAAGATAGACGTGGTTTGTCGTTTTGTATATTTTATTATATATATAAAAAAAAAGAAAAAAGTCATATTACATACTCCGTTATAAAAAAAAGAAAAAAAAAAAGAAACAAAAATCCTACAAAATAACCTACATCCACAAATCCTAAACATCGAGAGATCATCGACTAGATCGAGATATATTTACCGTCTCGACTTTTTAATTCTTTCTCATTCTTTATTATTTATATTTATCTACTTATCTTCCTTTACTTAGCCATCTTATACAGATAGCAGAAAAGGCAATATCAGAAGAATGCAAGAAAAAGAAAACGAAGAAAACGATACAAACAAAAAAGAAAAACGTACGATAAGAAAGAAATGAAAAGAAATAAAAAAGAAGAAGAAGATGAAGAAGAAGAAGAATAAATAAATAAAAAAAAAAAAAAAGAAAAGAAAAGAAAAGAAAGAAAAGGAAAAACAAGAAGGATCGAAGAAGATATCGAGTTTAATGGTATTACGTGGTACCATAAGAGAATCTCCTCGGATGTTAGCCACGGATTTATCAGCACAAACGTTTTGTTCCCTCCGATGGATCCAGAAGAAAAAGAGAAAAAGAGAAAGAAAGAGAGAGAAAAATATAGAAAAGAGAGAGAGAGAGAGAGAGAGAGAGAGAGAGAGAGAGAGATGAGGGTGGGTGGTGAGGAGAGGAGAGGAGAGGGTGGGAAGGAAGGGGAGACACGCGCCTCGTTCGCGTCCAGAAATTCGACGCAATAAAATGCAAATTTGATTCCACACAATTTGGTTAAGCAGGCCCTACGTTCTCCACCCTCTCTCTCTCTCTCTCTCTTTCTCTCTCTTTCTCTCTCTTTGTATCTCTCTTTGTTTCTGTCCAACGTGAAGCTTTTAAATTCCATAGCGGTTTGCCGATTGCCATAAAACAAAGCCCCGGGTATCCGAAAAGCTTCGAACGGATGAAAACGAAACCGAAACGAAAAGCTCGCGGAGAATAACGTACAAACGATCCTCTCTCTCTCTCTCTCTCTCTCTCTCTCTCTCTCTCTTTCTTTCTCTCTCTTTCTGTTTTTCTTTTTCTGTTTCTCTCTTCTTTATTCTCTTCGTTTCCCTTTCGACGTTTTCACGTCTCTCTTTCGGCCTCGTTCGACTCTCTCTCTCTCTCTCTCTCTCTCTCATCGGGCACGCACATCCAATGAAAAGAGTTAACAACGTATTGTGAAAAAAAATACAATGGGTACTCGTACGTGACTCTCTCTTCTCTCATTCTCTCTCTCTCTCTCTCTCTCTCTCTCTCTCTCTCTTTCTCTTTCTCTTTCTCTTTCATTCACTCATTCTCTCATTCTTTCTCTCTTTCTCACTCTCTCTCTCTCTCTTTCTCTTTCTCGCTTTCTCTCATGGCTACGTGCGTTTGCGTCGAAAACTTTTACACACAATATCGCGAACAAGCGAACGAGCACAAGAGAGAGAGAGAAAGAGAGAGTATTCGTCCTATGCGAGATCGGACTCGTGTCACGGCTTTTCCTCTACCTGTTCCTGTACTATTCGACCAGTTGAGTGGTAGGGTGAAGTAGGGGGGAGTGAGGGTGGGGGATGAAACGAGGCCAGAAAAGAAATAAAAAAAAAAAAAAGAAGAAAAATACTCCGAAAAATAGAACGAAAAAGTAAAAGAAATGAGCGAATGATAAAGAAAGATGAAAAAGGGAGCGACAGAAAATAAAAATAAAAATGAAAAAAGGAACAAGAAAAATGGGAACAAAAATAAAAATCGTAACGACCCCTTTCGCGTCGCGGGTTATGCGTTAATACCCTCTTCGTCGTCGTCGTTGTCGTTCGTTCTGTCGTTCGTCCCTCGAAAACAGTCGGAACGAATGATCATCGTTGGAATATCCATGGGGATTTCAAATCGATTGAAAAGTAATATGTTTCTATCGGTTAAATCGCTTTTTTTTTTTTCCTTTGTCTGCTGTTTCTTTTTTGGTTGTATTTTTTGTTTTGTTATATATTATTTATTTTTGGTTGTGGTTCTTTTTTTTTCGTTTTTTTTTTTTATTTTATTTTTTATTCGTTTTTTTATAGCTTCTCTCTCTCTCTCTCTCTCGTCTTCTTTATCTGTCTTTTCTCTCTTTTTATCTTTTTTTAAATTCGTCATCTTCTTTTTTTGATTTTTCATTCGTTCGTACGTCTCTTTCGTCTTCTTCGTCCTCTTTCTTTCTTTCTTTCTTTATTTTATTTTTATCTTTTCTTTTCTTGTCTTTCTCTCTTTCTTTCTTTCTCTCTCTCTCTCTCTCTCTCTCTCTCTCTCTCTCTCTCTTCTTCTTTCTCTGCCTATCTCTTTTCGTCTCTGTTCTTTTTTTTCTTTATCAACAACAACGAGATCGGTTAGTTAATCAATTCTGAAACTATCTAAAATATTCAATGTATTAAGAGAATAATGTTGAATCTTCGATGGCGTTATCATTTCAGAAGATAGATCTATTACGAGTGATAGAATAATGTGAGTTTCGGGGTATTCGTGGTGTGTTCAGTTCTCAAAATTCAGTGTCGATAAATTTTCTCGAATGCAATTTTCTCTGTGCATGCTTTTCACACGTTCGAGAAGAAACGATAGAGTGAGAACAAGTACATGCGAGAGAGAGAGAGAGAAAGAAAGAAAAAGAGAGAAAGAGAGAGAGAGAAAGATAAAAGAGAAAGAAAACGAGAAAGAAAACGAGAGAGGAAGAATTAGAGCAAGAGAGAAAGATTAAAAGAGAGAGAAAACGAGAGAGAAAGACAGAGAGAGAGAGAAAGAGAGGGACAGAGAATCACAACGAGAATCTCAACCACAGTTGACTACGTTTCCTATGTGTATCAAGAAAGACACACGAAAGTAGCGAGAGTAGTTTCTCTTCCCGTTAAACTGAATTTAGGCTAGTGCACCTGGTACATGTACATATTCACGTGTATATGTATTCATGTATGTATGTATGTATATATACATGTGTGTATGATCTATGTACGTAAGTACGTACATATATATATATGTATGTATATGTATGTACGTACGTATGTATGTATGTATGTATATATACATGTGTGTATGATCTATGTACGTAAGTACGTACATATGTATATATGTATGTATATGTATGTACGTACGTATGTATGTACGTACGTATGTATGTATGTATGTATGTATGTATGTATGTATGTATGTATGTATGTATGTATGTATGTATGTATGTATGGTTATGTGATATATATACACAGCCAGCTTACAAAATTTGCCAAGCTTTCGATTCGGCACACGTACGAGGAACGATTTAATTCAGAGAATACGAAACACGTACTTACACATATACATTTACGTATCGCATAAGTCGTTCTTTAACCGAGTCCGAGGATATGTTGTCTTTCTCTCTCTTTCTTTCTCTCTTTCTCTGTCTCTCTCTCTCTCTGTCTCTGTCTCTGCCTCTGTTTCTATTTCTCTCTTTTTCTGTTTCTCTATCTATCTATCTATCTATCTATTTATCTATCTATTTATATATCAATCAATCCATTTGTTTATCGATTGTCCCTAAATTCTATTTTTCTTTTATTTTTATTTTTCTCTCTTCCCCGTATCGTCGCGAATTGAAAAAACGCACGGATTTGACATTTTTTTTTTCTTTTCCTTTATCTCTTTTTCTTTTTTGTTTTTCATCGCACGTACACGCAGATCGATTAGATTGAAATGTTATCGATCGTGCGAGGGGTTGTAAAATGTTCAAAAAAAAAGAAGAAAGAAACAATACTACCTATCCACCCTCACATACACATACACACACATACATATACACACATCGATAAAACGCTTATCTCTGGTTAACAAACCCTCTACATAAACGTGTAGACGTTCGAAATTCCCTATGCTACTCTGCCGTTAACAAGTTTGTCCTCTGACCCTATCCCCTCCACCAACCTACCTTTACCCCATCCCCACTCTATCGTATCGTATCATTCTCTCTCTCTTTCTCTCACTCTCTCACTCTCTCATACTCATTCTCCCTTTGTAATAGATGCAACGTTCTATAATTAATTTCAACCCTTCGGAGGATCCATTACCGCGTGCATTTGGTCCCACAGATATCATGACGACGATATACCGAGAGATCGGTCCATACGGAGGAGGTACATACGATCTGTGTCCTCTCGTGCGTACACACACACATATATACTCATACAAATATATATATATATATATATATATATATATATATATATATAATCTATATAGAGAAACTCTAACTGTTTCAACATGAATGCATTGACATTGTTTCCGAACATAGTAGATATGTACATAGATTTTCGCACTTCTATACTATTCCATCACGTGTAATTATTATATCATAATAATTGTATAATAATTATTTACTTATTTACCACACCTCACCTCATCTTTATCATAATATATATATATATATATATATATATATATATATATATATATATATATATATAAAGAATAATGAATTCGTCGAATTATCGTCAATCTTTATCTTATTTTACATTTTTCTTTCTTTATCTTTCTTCTTTTCTTCTTCTTTTTCTTCTTCTTACTTCTCTTTTTCTTTTCTTTTTTTGGTGACCGCATTTTCTTTTATTCTCCACGATTAAATTCTTCCCCTTACCCCCATCATCCCCCTACCCTCTACTATTATTAAATCTTCGTTAAATTCTACGCCCTTGATTAATTCGTTTATTCAATCAATTTCTTTCGTCGTTCGAGTTCTTCTTCTTTTTTTTTTTTTTTTCTACAAGAAAAATAAAAATGCTTCGATATCAATAGAATATATATAATAAATGAAAGATAATAAAAGATATAAATATTCAAACGATGTCCTTGACATTAATTCTTGAATATCGATAGAAACTTTAGAGAAATACAGAGATAGAGAATAAGTAAGTGAGAAAGACACATATATACGAATGAGATAAAGGAACGAGAATTTCGTAGCATTAAGGAAACTTATTGCATGGTTCAGACTGTAGTAGACAGTACGCATTTGCCAGGAACCGCAGACTAATATCATCCGATCTACTTAATCCCCGAACCCTTTGGAACGTCAGTTAGCGGGGCTAGGTAATTAGCTAGGCCATCAACAAACAATGGATACCAATTTTGCCATGAGAATAATGGTTATACTTGATAGTACTCTCACCTCTCCAATCTCTCTCTCTCTCTCTCTCTCTCTTTTTCTTTCTTTCTTTTTCTTATCTGTACCAACCAGCTATCTCTTGTTCGTTCAAGCGCAAAGATCGAGAAATTAAGAAGATCATTGTTCCTCATTTTTAATTTTCCATAATAAAAGGGCAGAAATAACCCGTCGAATCCCGTCAAACAGCTTGGAAACCAATTCATTTTACTTAATCAATATCTCTTTCTCTTTCTCTCTTTTTTTATCTCTTTTTTTCTCTTTTATGCGTGTGTTTGTGTATGTATTCGTGCAATGGAGTTCAACGGGAACAAACATTCTCGATTCGAATTTTTGTTTGAGCACGCACGTTGATAACGTCGAGTGAGTCTGAACTACCACCCCCTCTTTCATCCCTCTACTTTCTACTCCCTTCTCCTACTCTCTCCTCGTAAATTTTGGTTGTTGCTTTCTCTCCTTTTTTTTTTTCTTTCATTTCTAGAGAATTTTCTAGCCAATCGAATGTAACGAAACGTTCGCCAAATCCATGCGAATATTCAATTGTTCGATCTGTAGTAGAGTGAAAAAATAAAGAAAGAAACAAGAAATAGAGAAGTCGGGTTTTGCTAAGGTTTTTTTTTATTTTTTTATTTTTTTTTTCTGTTTCTTCTTTCTTTGATCTCCTTTCTTTTTCCTTCTCTCATTTCCCTTCTTTTCTTCTTGGTGATCCTTTTTCTGTCTCTCTCTCTCTCTCTCTCTCTCTCTCTTTCTGTCTCTTTCTTTCTCTTTTCGCTATTATAATATTTTGTCGTCGTGGTTGTTTTTTTCTTTTTTGTTATTTCTTGTTTTTTTTTTTTTATAAAAATACTCTTTTTTTATTTTGCTTCCCTTTTTCATTTCTTTGATTTCAATCCTTGGATAATAATGTATTTCGCGGATATTTGGAAATAACCATCGAAGATATTATGAAAAGTTTGCGATTTTTCTGATATCCGTTAAAATCGATGTATCTTTCTTTCCCCCCTCCCCCTTTTTTCTTTTTTTTAAATCGCAGATAATTTCACGTCCTTTCATTTTATTTTATTTTATTTTGTTCTTTGTTTTGTTCTGTTCTATATTATTTTATTTTATTACAGAATGTGTGCAATTTTTTTTTTTTTTTAAAGAAAGACAGAAAGAAAAAATATTTTTCGTACGTAAAACAAAGCAAAATAAAATGTTTTATTATGTTTTTAAATTATATTCAAAAATTGAAAAATATCATACATATACGCACAAATATATATATATATATATCTTTTTTTTTAAGATCGAAGATAATTTGATCTCTGTATTTTCTTTTCTTTTAATTTATTTCGTTTCATATCATTTCCTTTCATCTTGAAATGTTTAATTTATCTCGCAGGAAACAAAGAAACGAAGAGAGAAAAATTATTTTTCATAAACAAAACGAAATGAAATGTTTCACTATATTTTCCAAACATATTAAAAATAGAAAGATATATACATATATACATACACACACACAGATATACATATTTCATATCATATCGGAAAATCATCATTTCCAGAAAACCCGAAAAGTCGATACCTCTATAAAAATGATAAAAGGGTTAATGTAGACAAGTTGATAGGTACCTAGATAGTTAGATAGATAGATAGATACGTAAAGAGGTAGATACCTAGTCAGCCAACTAAGAATTTAGAATTTTATGGGTGACGGTGAAGGCATCATACACGATAGGTGGGATTTACGACGCGACGTTCCGTGGATTTACGATGCAACAGGCAACGACATGGATGTCCTCGAAGAAGACGGAAAGAGAGAGAGAGAGAGAGAGAGAGAGAGAAAGATAGAGAAAAAGAGAGAGAGAGAGAGAGAGATAAAAAAAAATGATGTTTCCTTTAGCGGATAGCCTGGAATAGAGGAGACGTTTTAAAGAAATAAGAAAATGATCTCGACGTTATCATATTGAATTTCGTTTGAGGTATCCACTTTCACGCGGTGGCAGAATGACATTCTCTCTCTCTTTCTTTCTTTCTCTCTTTCTTTCTCTCTCTCTCTCTCTCTTTATTTCTCTCTCTTTCTCTCTATCCATGTCTATCTTCCTCTCTTCATTTTCTTTCTCTTTCTTTCCTTCTTCGGCTTCTAGCAGAATATTACATTCTTCCGGAAAACTTTCCGTCCTTCTTTTCTTCCAAAGACCACCCTCTCCACCCCCTCCTCGCCCTCTTCTTCCTCTTCTTCCTCTCTCATCCGGTAAAATGAAATTCCTCGTCCAATTTGCCAGCCGGTGTGCGAATGCAAACTATCTTTGCAAAATCTGGATAAAAAAAAAAGAAAAGAGGGAGAAATAATAATAGAAAATAAAAAAAAGGAGAGGAAGAAGAAGTACCGTCGAAAAGAGGGCGAGAAGGAACTGGAGGAAGGATAGAAAAGGAAGAAAAAAAAAAAAGGAAGAGTGAATCGAACGAAAGTGGTGAGAAAAGTAACTGACGGGAAAGGAACTGTAAGGAAGATAAAAATAATAATAATTGTACAACAGAAGGGATGGAAAGAGATAATTGGAGAAGACAAAAATAATAATTGTAAAATGGAAGAGAAGAAAGAAAAGGAGGAAAGAAACTGGAACGAGAGTGATCGAAAAGAAGAGGAAGAGATAATGATAAAAAATAAAAAAAGAAAGAAAGAAAGAAGAAGAGGAAGAAAAAAGGAAGAGTGAAAAGAACGAAAGTAACTAACGAAAAAACAAGGTGGAGGAAGAATTATATAAAAAAAAAAAAAAGGAATAATTGAAAAACAGAAGAAAGAGAAAGGGGAAGGAAAGTAAACTAAAGAAAGAGAAAGGAAAGCTAATAAGAAAGAGATAATTGAAAGAGAAAAAAAAAACAGAAAAGAAAAAAGGATATAAAAAAAGGAACGGAAGAAAATAACTGAATAGCAAAGTTACAAAAATTAAGTAAAGAATTGAAGAAGAATGTATGCAATGAAAAAACCGAAGGAGTGCACGAAGAAAAAAATATGAAGATGTAGAAAACGAAATGTTAAAAGAAGTAGAAAAAGAAAAATAAGAAGAAGAAAGAGAGAGAGAGAGAGAGAGAGAGAGAGAAGGATCATTCATAAGTGTGACATTAAAATTTTGTTCGTCCTCGTCCTCGTCCTCGTCCTTAGCGTGCCAATCCTACGCTTCTATCTATTTCTTCTTTCTAAATCCTTTCTCTCTCTCTTTCTTCTTTTCGATGATAAAGAAAAAAGGAAGAAAGAAAAAAGAAAAAAAGAGAGAGCAAGAGAGAGAAAGGAAATTCGATATCCAGCCGGGCAATAAAATCGAACACCTTTCGTAAAAGCCGCCATAGTTTCGGGTCGAGTTATTTCCACGGTCTTTCTCTTTCCTCGGCACGCTCGTTAAGGTCGCGTGGGAGCCCGTGCAAACAATACCGGCTCCGATTTTAAACGCTCCTCTACCTACGTCTGCATATAACGTTCTCTTAAACTTTATTTCAAGCTAGCCAGCTACACCTTCGGTTAATACGGTTAATATCGAAACTAAGATTATGTTCGTATATATATATATGTATGTATGCATGTATGTATGTATGTATGTATGTATGTATGTATGTATGTATGTATGTATGTATGTATGTATGTATGTATGTATGTATGTATGTATGTATGTATGTATGTATGTATGTATGTATGTATGTATGTATGTATGTATGTATGTATGTATGTATGTTTTAAGCGTGAGTGTTAGTTAGTGTTTTAACAAAATGAAAGAGAGAGGAAATAAGGGAAAATGTCTGTCATGGTGTATGTATATTATGTCGTGCAATTTGTGTTTACGTGTATGTATGTGTGTGTAAGAGAAAGAGAGAGAATAAGGGAGAATGTTTGTCATGTATGTATGTGTATGTGTGTAAGAAAGAGAGAGAGAGAGAGAGAGATTTCTAGACTTTAACTTTCTCGATGAAATTCTATACGCGAAATAACGACTTCGTAATATCGTTCTCGTAAGTTCCATGTGAATTCTTAGTCGTTTAGATTGAGTGAGAGTGAGAGAGAGAAAGAGAGAGAGAGAGAGAAAGATACGATCTCGCGTGTGCGATCTTAACGAAGTTAAAATCGAGATAATGTTGAACCATTAGGACGAAAGTGTTTTAACGATTAAACTAAATACAAGTGTTTTCACCGTACAGACCAACCCTCCCTTTTCTTACTCACTCTCTCTTTCTCTCTCTCTCTCTCTCTCTCTAATTTTCTCTTTCTCTGTCTTTCTCTGTCTATTTGTCTACATATATTTCTTTCTCCCTTTCTCTTTCAATTTCGCACGAAAATGAATATCTTTCGAAATAAACCTTTTCCATAATGTACGAATCGTACCAATACTCTTCAATATAAATAATACGTACGTATAACAAATTTTAATTGAGACAATTATTGCATTTTTATTTTCTTACTCTTTTACATAGGAAAGAAAAAAAGTCTAAAGAATATAAGAAAAAGAATATAAGAGAGAGAGAGAGAGAGAGAGAGAGAGAGAGAGAGAAAGAGAGAGAGGGAGAGAGAAAAGGAGAAAGAGAGAAAAGAAGAAAGAAAAAAGAAAAAAGAAAATAGGTCACCTATGGGGTTTTCCTTTTTTTTTCTTTTTTTCTAGATTTATACGAAAGACTTTAATGATTAACAGAGTAATAGTAATGTAAACAGAGAAAGAGAGAGAGAGAAAGTGAAAAAAAGAGACAGAAAGAGAGAGAAAAAAAAGAAAAAGAGAGAGAGAATGGCACCATAGTCATACACTCACCCCATCCCCCTATGCATCATCCGCTTTTAGACTTAAGATCTCGACAAAATCGGCTTCACGTTCTTATCCTTCAAAGTTCTCTCTCTCTCTCTCTCTCTCTCTCTCTCTCTCTCTCTCTCTCTCTGTTTGTATATCTCTATCTGTCTCTCTTTCTCTTTCTTTCTCTGTTCTCTTTCTATGTCTGTATATCTCTTATTCTGTCTCTCTCTCTCTCTCTCTTTCTCTCTTCCTTTCTCTGTCTTTCTCTTTTACTTCTCTATTTCTATTTCTTTCTCTCTTTTGGCTCTTTTCAGTAACATGGGTTTACTTTAATACTCACGTAAGTACACGAACTGCCGTATTTGGAGGTTGACTTCCTTTTATCTTCGAGCCACCATTTTCTCTCCCCTGTTTTCTTCTTTCATTAACGAATTGTCCTTACCCTTATTCTGCTTTTCTTCTCGATTCTCTAATACTTTTTCGATTACTGTAACTAATTTCTTCTTTTCTCCCTCCACATTCTTTTCTCTCTCTCTCTCTCTCTCTTTTTTTAATCTTCTCTTTTTTGCCTTATCCTTTTTTTCTCTCTTTCTTCTTTTCTTTCTTTTTTCTTTTTTTTTTTATTTCCTTCTTTCTTCTTTACTATCTCTCTGTCTCTCTTTTCTTGTTAATCTTTTTTTAAATTATTATTTCGTTCTTTCTTCTTTCTTTTCTGTCTTTTTCTTTTTCGATTTCTTTCTTTCTTTCTTTCTTTCTTTCTTTTTTTTTTTTTTTTAATTCATCTTCCTCCTTGCTTTCAGGATAAGATACGTCGAATCTTTATTTTATTCTCTTTGGCTATTCTTTTCTTTGTCATTCTTTCTTCCTTTCCTTTTTTCTCTTTTTATTATTTATTTATTTATTTATTTATTTATTTATCTTGATTTTATTTTTTTCCTTTCTTTTTCTTTCTCTTTACTTTCTTCTTACCCAGTTTTCAGGATAAGATATCACAAATATTTATCTATTCTTTTTTTTTTTATCATTTTCTTTTCTCCGTCCTTTTTCGCTTTTCTTTTATTACTGTTATTATTAATAATTAATTAATCATCATCATTGTTATTATTATTATTATTATTGATTATTATTGATTATTATTATTAATTAATTCATTGTCGTTTTATCTTTATTCTCTCCTTCATTTTCTTTTCTAATCTTATCTTTCTCTTGTTTCCAGGTAAGTTGTACCGTATCTTTATCTATCATAAGACAACATGGATGCAAGCGAAGTATATCAAAATGCAACCGAAGTTTGTCGATGGGGGTTTATCAAAGTAAGTTTTTCCTTTTTCTTGCTTTTCTTTTTTCCATGGGTCGTCGATGTTACTAGAGTTCGTTTCGTCGTTGGTAAACGTTATCGTGTCGGATAAAATCTTTTCAATTAAAAATTCGTTTACTTTCCATTATCGATTTTTCTCTTTTCTTTCCCTTCCTGTTTTATTTATTTATTTATTTATTCTTTTCTTAGATATCGTATACATACACACACACGCACACACACACACATATATATCTCGATAGAATTTCAGATAGCTTTTAGATAGCTTTAAACTTATATACGTTCTTATAAAAAAAAAAAAAGAGAAAGAAGAAGAAAGAGAAAAACAGAAAGAGAAAGAGAGAAAACTTTTTCGTACGTCACGTTTTACCGATAACCATGGATGACGTAAGGGAAACACGTGCAACGTTATAAAAAGGGACGATGGAAAGGGAAATGCGTGCATGTATCTTGTATCCACATAATGTAACGCAATGTAACGTAACGCAACGTAACGTAAGTAGATATAAATCGACTAGTGTGTGTGTGTATACTTGTGTTATATATATATATATATATATATATATATATATATATCTTTCTCTTTCTGTGTGTATATGTACGTAGACGAACTTAGAGAGAGATAGGAAAATCGTACCTACTATCGGAAAAGCATCCTATCGTCTTCGATTTGATTCTTACCATTTTTACTTCACTTTTCTTTCCTTATATATATATATATATATATATATATATATATATATATATTATCTTTCTCTTTCACGAGATATTTTTAAGCGTATTTCAACTTTGTACGTATAAACCGATTTTGTTTTTTTTTCCTTTCCTTTTCTTTTCTATTTGTTTCCCTTTTTTTTTTCTTTTTCTTTCTTTCTTTTTCCTTCTGTTTTTTTTTCTTTTTTGGTGATCTCAGATCGAAAAAAAGTATCGGATAAGTTATTTATTTCTATTTTATTTATTCACTTTTTTGTCAATGTAAAATATGCGATCATTAAAAGAAATTGAAGAAAGAAGAAAGTAAAAATGATTATGTTGATCTTGAAATGTCCTTGAAACCCTTCGCTAAAATAAATTAAAAAAGAAAAAAAGAAGAAAGGAAGAAAGAGAGAAAGAAAGAAAGAAAGAAAGAAATAAATGATATAATATTTCTCCCTCGAAATCTGATAACACTTGTCGGAATAATTTTTCTCGGGGAACGTCGTGCTTTTATCGAGATAAAAATTTGCAACCCTATATTTCGAACACCTGATATATACATATATAAATATGTATGTATGTATGTATGTATTATAATACAGTATTATTATATTATATCAGAGTATAACGTTTTTAAAAAAAAAAAAAAGGAAAGGAAAAATAAAGAAAAAAAGTAGAAAGAAAATTTTGAGTATAGAACAACAAATAATTTTATAATAATAAGAAATAAAAATAATATTTAAAAACGTATATACGTACATATATATATATGTGTGTGTGTGTGTGTGTATAAATATGTATTTATATACTCAATTGTATGAGATTCAATTTATACAAGACGGAAACGATCGGACAACTATAATATTATCACGTTTCGATATTTATCCATTAAATTCTTTAATCCTGTTTCGTTTCTATTTCGATACATCGATTGAAAATTCTCATTCGTTATTATTACAAAATGTCGGATAATAAACGTAAGCGACGGGAATATAAACGAAATATTTTATTCCACATAGAGACTACGTTCTGTCGTCTGGAATACGTTAACGTCTAACGTCCGCGTTACGTTCACTCCTCTCTGATCCGATTTGGGAGGTCCCTAAGCTCTAAGATATGTATATGCTAAGAAAGATAGAGCGTGAGAGAGAGAGAGAGAGAGAGAGAGAGAGAGAGAGAGAGAGAGAGATCTTCAGGGACGACTAATAAGGGTAACTTCCCGTCGTACGCGAAATTTTCTTTGTAAGATTAGAGCGTTAAAATTAATCTTCTCTTCGTGAAGTAATTAATTAATTAATTTAAAAAAAAAATAAATGAAAGGAGAAAAAGAATATATATATGTGTGTGTGTGTGTGTGTATTAATATTTCAAATAATATGATTGAATATTATATTTATATATTAAAGAACAACGCTAATTATTTATATTATGATATTATATAAATATAATATCATAATTTATAATATATATATGTATATATTTAATCTTCTCTTTCTGAAATAATTAATTAATTAATTAAAAAAAAATAAATGAAAGGAGAAAAATATATATGTGTGTGTGTGTGTATGTTAATATTTAAAATAATATGATATTATATTTAGATATCGAACGATAACGTTAATTATTTATATTATGAAATTATATAAATGTATGTATATATATATATATATATATATATATATATATATATCAAATTTTTCAGCTAATATTACATATTATCTCTCTCTCTCTTTCTTTCTTTCTTTTTCTATTTCAGTCTTTCACGGTAACTATTATATATTTATATACATATATTCAAGATCGTAGTATTTAAAGAGAAAATTTTAGGAACGACTAATAAGGATAACTTCTCGCAGTATACTAAATTTTCTTTGAAAGATTAGAAGCTTGAAATTAATCTTATCTCCGTGAACTAATTAATTAATTTAGAAATGGAATTAAAGGAGAAATAGAATACACAACACACACACAATTTTATACAGCTGATATTACACACCATTATCTCTCTCTCTCTCTCTCTCTCTCTCTCTCTCTTTCTCTCTCTCACGTTAACTGTTATATACGGTACATACATATATCTAACATCTAAAAGTTCATAGATAAATTTACGCGAGAATGTTTCTAACAAATTTCGAAACTTCCTGACTAACCTAATTGATATTAACTCTCGATACTCCTTACTCTTATTTATCCTTGTAAATTTGTTTTAGACGATAATATTATACGTAAATGATGATGAGATTTGCCTACTCTTTTCTTCTTTCTCTCTCTCTCTCTCTCTCTCTCTCTCTATCTCTTTCATGACTTAGGAAACAGTCACGTCGTTCTCGTTTTCATCTTCGTTTCCGTCCTTCTCGTGTGTGCATAGACACGCATAGTGAATGGAATTTGCCTAACCTGTTCTCTCTATCTCTATTTCTCTCTCTCTCTCTCTCTCTTTCTCTTACTTGCTCTATCTCCCGCGGAATTTCATTTTCCAAGCCATCCAGTATCCTCCTTCTCGCCTTCATCCCTCTTTTTAAACCCTCTTTTGGAAGACAAGCTCCTACTTCTCTCGTATAGTTAGATCTCTCTCTCTCTCTCTCTCTCTCTCTCTCTCTCTCTTTCTGACTGTCTGTCTGTCTCTTTCTCTCCATCTGTCTCCTAAAGACTCGGTTATGTCACAATTTGCTCGGTGACACTCGCGATTCATCGCGATCGTCAACTACGATGAATTCTCTTTTTCTTTCTCTCTCTTTCTCTCTCTTTCTCCTTCTTTCTTTTTCTCAGTCATTTATCTATTTATCTACCTACCTATCTATCTATCTATTTAACTCTTTCTCTCTTTCTGTCCTTGACATTCTCTGTCTCTTTATCATTGCAAGCCCATGTTTCGTGAAATAATCGATGAAAATGGAAAGTCGCGATTAAACGATGGAACTTCAAACGTAGAAATATTTAAGAGGTAAAATTTTGTATGTATCTATCTTCAATAATTTTAATTAATTATTCTCGGATATCATCTTGTTTTTTTATTTTTTTTATTTTTTCCTTGGAATTATCAAGTTCTTTATCAAATAGAAAGAGCTTCATGAAACGGTCCGTAGATATGAAAAATCGTGATCGAACGATCAAACGATAAACGTAGATATATTTAAAATGATTTTACAATTCGTGTATGAATCCATCTTGAATAATTTTAATTAATGACTCTTGGATATCGTCTGCTTTTATTTTTGTATATTTTCTTTTTTTTCTTTTGAAATTGTCATCTTTTTCTAGCAAGTAGAAAGTTTTATGAAGTGGAAGGTAAAAATCGAAAAACTTTGATAATAAATGTTTAACGTAATAAATTATATACAATCATTGTAACCATCGATGATGATTAATTACTCTTGTATTTAATCGTCGTGATTTTTTTCTCTTTAAATCTAAAGTTTCACGAAATAAACGAACGAAAATGAAATAATCCTGATTAGTATACGATTATAAACGTATAAAATAAAACGCTAATTATACGCAATCATTGAGAGTAATTTGAGTTAATTATTTTTATATTTCGTATCGTGTTTTTCTATTAATAGGAAAGTTTCGTTAAATAATCGAAATCGAATGATAAATTTTAAATATATAATCAAATGAAATCGAATATCTAAAACTAAATTATATGATTTAATATAAATTATATTGAAATTATATTAAATCGTCTAAAACAAATGTAATTAATTATTTTCGCATTGAGTACTTCGCGTTTTTCATTAAATTGAAAGTTTCATTAAATAATTAGTAAGAGTGAATAATTAAGATCGATTAATAAATTATCGATATGAAATCCTTGTGAATAATCTTTAATTAATTATCATTAAATGTAATAATATAATAATATATAATATTATTATATAATATATATATAAAAAATCTGAAGTTTCATGAAATAATTGATAAAGATCAAAAATCTCGTTATCGATCAATAAACATTAAACGATACATCAATAAATTAAAAAATAAAATATTAAATTAATCAATAAACATAAACGCAAAACCTAAACCACAAATTACACAAAATCATAACGAACTCTATCTTTAATCAATTACCTTTCTAATTAATCATCGCGTTATCTATCAAATCAAAAATTTCATGAGCTAATCCGATAAAAAGAAAAAAAAAAAAAAGAACAAGAAGAAAAACTTTCTAAATTACATTTACGCAATCATTCTAATTGATCATTAAATCAAACAACCCTCTTATTTAGTCATCGCACTTATCTATGTATATCAAATCGAAAAACTCCTCGTTATTCGTCTTCTATTATACGACCATAGTTAAATCGAAAATTGAATCATAATGGACTATTATAAAATCATTAATCTGTTAATGGGTCGGGTTATCAATGAAAGGGATGGAGTTGAATCTATGTATGTCCACGCCTTCGTTCTTCAAGTTCTATCGTTTTGCACCCTTCCTCGTGGTGGCTGAATTCATCCCCATAAACACCACGAATGAAAGCCAAGAGCTGCCTTTCCCCTTCTTGTCCATCCCTTTCTATCTTTCACAATCTCTCTATCTCTCTCTCTCTCTCTGTTTCTCTCCTCCCTCAATTCGGATTCGTCATGCGTGACCGAACGGAAACTGCGTAATCTGCGTAATACCCGTAACATGCCATTATGTTATTACGCCGGGGTGTTTCGCGCGTTCATTCACAATGTCGAACGTCACGTGAATGTTGAACGTTGAATATACGAAATGCGTGTACCTAAATATGTATAGGTTTGGCCCTTATATATGAGTGTATATATGTATGATGTATATATCTATGTATACATGTATGTACGTATATATGTATACATACGTATGTATGTATGTATATATATAATATGGAGGAACTGGATGACGCGTCGAGTGAGGTATTAAAAGGCTCTTAACCGTTCGTAGAAATGTTATGGGGGTTGTGAAGTATCAAAGTTGTACAACGTTCTGCTTCGTGGACGTTCTAAACACAGAGAGAAAAAGAGAGAGAGAGAGAGAGAAAGAGTGGAGATAAAAAATATTCGAAGGGGAAAACAAGAGAAAAGAAAAGAAAAAAAAAAATAATAATAATAAAAGACAAAAAAAAAACGAAGCAAATAAATACAGGCGTTTATTATGCCATCATTGTCGTTGTTATTGTTTTATTTTATCATTTTTGTATTTTTTCAAGAATACAAATTTATTTTGTAATATTTGCGAACAAATGTAATCAATCGTATTCGCGTCTCGGTTTGGTAATATTGTTTTATAGTACTCGATCGTTATTCTCTCGAGTATAACAAGATCTTTCAATAAATTTCTTAATGTGTTCGTGTGTGTGTATATATATGTGTGTGTATGTGTGTGAGTTATTATCATTATTATCATTCCACTCTAGCGTTCTCATAAGCGAATGCTCGAAGCGTGACCAGTTTCAATGTAGTGAAAGAGAAAGAGAAAGAGAAGGAGAACAGTGGTGGGTTCGATCGATTGTCATCGAACGATTCCAGCTTCTCTCTCTCTCTCTCTCTCTCTCTCTCTCTCTCTCTATATATATATATATATATATATATATATATATATATCTGTCTTTTTCTTTTTCTCTCTATTTTTATTTTTCACGACGTGCCAACGAGGAAACGCGCGAGATATCGAAACGTAATATCGAGAGAACAAGTTGGAAAGTTATTTGCTATCTCCTATCCTTTTCTATCGTACATATGTGGGTATAACCTTTCCTTATTTCATAAGCTACCTTATATGGATGGTGTCTTCTAACGTTTGAACAACTTTTAACGAACAAATCTATTGTCTTTTATTTGTTCTTCTTATCTATTTGTCTTGTTATTGAGATGTCAGTGAGTTTCCTTTTTTTTTTTTGCTATTTTTCATCTTTCATTTTTTATTTTATTCTATTTTATTTATTTATTTATTTTATTTTTTATTCTTTTTATTTTTTTTAGTAAAATACGAGGATGTTTTATGTACGAGGGAAGGAGGAAAGAAAGGAAGAAAGAAAATTTTCATATGTATGCACGTAATAAATGTAGCTTGGAGGATTATTTATTTATTTATTTATTTATTTATTTATTAATTTATTATTTATTGATTTAGTTACTAATTGATTTATTCGATATTTTATTTGTATTTGATTATTTTGTGTTCTCTAATATTTTAATTGTATGAATTATTATTTATTCGTTTATTTATTATTTCATTCATAAAATTTGTTTTCTTTTCTTTTTTAATAATAATAATAATAATAGTGATAATAAATAATAATAATCGTAGGTACATTTGTATGACGTATTTTAAATTCGTAGTAGAATTTATTGTAAATTATTAAAATTTAGTAAAATATGTTCCATTGAAAGAAACATTAAGTGCATCTAATGTTTATATATCTAACATTTTTCTACAGATACATACATACATACATACATACATACTTCACTAATAACTAATTTATTGTACAATCTCTCATAAAGTTTATTCGTCAATCCTTCTCCTATTCAACGTTTGCGTAATACGTTGCATAATACGAAAATAAATTTCATAGCATGCAGATTTCGAGAACCACTATTGTCTAGTTACATTTTCATTCATTCTTGAAAACAATGAGTTTCTTACTTTGTTACATCTTAATTAAATACCAAATTATATCAGTAAACTACAAGCAGAAAGAGAAAGAGAGAGAGAAATAAAGATAGATAGATAGATGGAGAAAGAGAAAGAGAAAGAGAAAGACAGAAAGAGAAAGAGAAAGACAGAAAGAGAAAGAGAAAGAGAAAGATAGAAAGAGAAAGAGAAAGAGAAAGACAGAAAGAGAAAGAGAAAGAGAAAGACAGAAAGAGAAAGAGAAAGAGAAAGACAGAAAGAGAAAGACAGAAAGAGAAAGAGAGACAGAGAGAGAGAGAGAGAGAGAGAGAGAGAGAGAGAGAGAGAGAAAGATTCTCCGTTAGCTGTTAAGCATACGTATGGATTCTGCAGGAGAATTGACCAGCAAGGATGCCGAAGGATATTGGAATCCTTTGTTATAGCCGATAAAGTAGATCCCTTTAGATGAATGGTTTAAGTAAAACTAAACTTGACAGAGTTATTACGTGATCACGTTATATTAACACTATTTTGAACTATCTTGATTAATCTATTATTTAATCTCTTACGAAACTAACAACGAACAAATTTTATTTTTATTTAATAAAGCAAAATCGTTTGCATAGATCAATTGCGAAAGGTATTCTCGGATATTAAGAAAATTTGTTCATTTAGTGTATTAACGATTTTGTATTAATGATTTTTGTATTAATTGGATTGAATGTTTTCTTTTTTTGTTTTGTTTTGTTTTGTTTTTAAATGTCATCTATTGCATTGTAAATTATTTATTAATTTGTTTGTTAATAAATTAAGTTATTTATCAATGTCTTTTTTTTAATGGATTATTAATAAATATTAATCTTTTAATTTAATTATTAATACATTTTTTAATTATTTTTAATATATATATATATATTAACTTTTTAATTTATTTGTTACTAAATTCTTTAATAATTTTTTAATAAAAGGTTATTATAAATAAATTATTAATAAAGATCCTATATAGATCCTAGATACAGATTATGGACATTATAAAAAAAGATAATAGAAAGGAAAAGATCTTATTGAAAGTTCCATCGAGATTTTAATAAATATTTCCAAAAATTTCGTTCATTTCGAAACTTCATTATTACATATATATATATATATTTCTTTTTTTAACATTTTTTTTTCTAATGAAGGAACATTTTATTAACTCATTATGAATATCTCTCTCTCTCTCTCTCTCTCTCTATCTCTCTTTCTCTTTCTCTTTCTATCCATCCGTCCGTTTATATGTCTCCATTTCTCTTTGGTCCCTTTCGAAAGTGAAATACGAGTTATAATTAATTTGTTAGAAACGAAATTAGCGTCGGAACCGAGTGAAAGGGAGCTTTCGAAATATCAATTAAAGATGTTAAGAGAGAATAAGAGAGATACAGAGATACAGAAATAGAGAAAGACACAGAAAAAGAGAGAGAGAGAGAGAGAGAGAGAGAGAGAGAGAGAGAGAGACAGAGATAGACAGAGAAAAAGAAAAAGAAAAAAAGAGAGAGATAGATAGAGAGAGAGAGAGAGAGAGAAAATCTGGTACAGTAGTGAACGTCTTTTCGCAGTCAGCCACGAACATTTATTTCGCTTTAAGGGTCATGCTCGCGCATCAGAGAAAGGTAGGTGCCACTCTTCACCCTCGAGACGCAATTATTTCTAATTACTTCACGTCGTCTCTCCAGGCGCTCTTCGACGACGACAGAGAACGAAAAATGGAGAGAGATAGAGAAAAAGAAAGAGAGAAAAAAAGAGAAAGAGAGAGAGAGAGAGAGAGAGAGAGAACGATGTACGCAAAGACTCGCTAGAGATTCGCACAGGGGGCTCGTTTTAAGGGTCGATCCAACACAACCCCTTTTACCGTGACGATACGCGTTAGGGCACACGCGCGTTTATCGAAGCGCGTAAACTCTTCAGCCCTCTTTCTCTCTCTTTCTCTTTTTATCTGTCTCTATCTATCTATCTCTTTCTTTCTCGTTCTCTTTCTTGTTTGCTCGCTTGCTCGTTCTTCTTGCTCTCTTTTGCCTCTTTTTAAGTTAACCTCAACGTTATTTTGTAAAGGCGTCGAAGCATCGTCCCTCTTCGAAATACTCATTAGGACGAATAATTAAAAGAGGAGAGTTTTAAGGGATGGTCAGAGGGGTGGGAGATATCGAAAGAATTATAAGTAAATATGTAGATGGAGAATCGAAAGCAAATTAGAAAGTGATATCACGTATCGTTGTTCGAGTCTTTCGTTATCATTCTCTCTTTTTTCCTTTTTCTTTTTTTTTTTTCTTGTCTTTTGCTTTTTTTTTGTTTTTGTCTTTTTTCTTTTTTCATTCATTCATTTTTGTTTTTTTTTTCTTCTCTTTTTGTTTCTCTTTCTTTAATTTGATGGAAGGAAACGAGAAGAGCGATAACGTCGGCTTCGAACGTTTCTTTTCTTTCTTTTTTCTTTTTTTCTTTTTTATAATTTTCTCTTTGCTTTTTATTTTATTTTATTTTATTTTTTTTTTGCTCTCTTTCTTTCATTTTCTGTTCCTTTTTTTTCTTTTTTCATTGACGGAAGGAGAGGAGTGACATCAGCTTCGAACGTTTCGCTGCGTTACTATATATTTTTTTTTATATTTATTTTTATATTTATATTGTATATTTAAAAAAATTTTTTTTTATATTTATTTACTATATTTCTTTTCTTTTCTTTCTTTTTTCTTTTTTTAAATAATTGTTCTTCTCATTTTACTTTATTTACTTTTATTTTTTTCTCTTTTCCTTTTGTATCTTTTCTTCGATTTGATTTATTTTATTTTGATTTATTTTATTTATTCATTTACGAAAGGAATGTAGACAGAGTGACATGTCAATATCGAACGTTTCGCTATATTAATTCTTCTTACAAATAATTTTTCTTTTTATTTTACTTTACTTCTTCTCTCTCTCTCTCTCTCTCTCTCTCCTTTTCGTTTCTTTTCTTTTCTTTTAATTTTACCTTATTTCGTTCTCTTTTTTCTTTACCTCGTTCCTTTTCTTTTCTTTTGATTTTACTTTGTACTTTGACTTTCTCTTTTTCTTTTATTTTACTATATTTTATTTTATTTTACTTTTTCAATGACGAAAAAAAAGTAAATGACATCAGTTTCAAACGTTTCACTTCTTCATTACTTTTTTATGTACACCATATAATTTACATGCGCGTATCATTTAGAAATGAAAATATGTGGAAAATGAAAGAGAAAGAGAGAGAGAGAGAGACAGAGAGAGGGTTGAAGAGATGAGTGAGAGAAGGGATGACTTTCTTTACACTTTGCTCAAGGAGACGAGAGACGAAAAGTAATTATCGCGAGATTCTCCTTTCGATTTCTCGAAGGAATGAAGCTAATGAAATCTTATGATCAAAAGCCACCGGTTAGCTCCGCCTATCTCACAGCGCCAAAACTTTCGTAAAGTTCAGAAGATTTATGACCGATCTTACTTGGTAAACGGGTGCAACATTACCCCTTGGATTTTACATAATTAAAGAGCTTCAACTTTTCGCAATTAAAATAATAGTAATGATAATTTCTTATATATATGTGTGTGTGTGTGTGTGTGTGTCTTATAAAGTTTCTTTGTATGTTTAACAACTACTTATATTAGCATTCGAAAGAAAACATGAAATTCAGATGATGACGATGATGATAATGATGATGATGATGATGATGATCGTGTGTGTGGTTTATAGTCATTTTTTTATACGTTTTAAATGAAATATATTGACATAATATTGAAAAAATATTATATATATAATAATTATTATATAATAATTATATTATATATATATATTATAATTGTATATTAATAATTATATATTAATAATAAAATTTTCTTTTTTTGGTTTATATAGATTTTGTCATTGATGAAATAGTGATATCACGAAATACGATTATATCGTTTCTTTCAAATAATTTTCTAAACCATCTTTACATTGTTTTATTTTCAATCGATAAATGACCACTTACTCGGTCAATTCATATATATATATATATATATATATGTATATATATCTTTTGAAATTACCAGCTAACTTATTCACAAAACTTGATATTAGCAAATTGTTAATACGATAATTTTTTTAACGTTCTTTCTTCTTTGTCATCGAAAAAAATAATTAACATTATCTTGCTTTATACGTAAGAAAAAATTTTAATTTGAATGAAGAACAGAGGTTTAATGAAGAAAGAAAGAGAGAGAGAGAGAGAGAGAGAGAGAGAGAGAGAGAGAGAGAGAGAGAGAACGATGATATTAAAATGAAAAAACAGCAAGGAACAAAGCAAAGTTTTCTTATTTATTTTTTTTTTTTTTTTTTAAACAGCAGAAACACTATCGATCGTTCTTCGTCAAAAGAAGTTGACTCTTCTTTTTTCTCTTTTCTTTTTAAATCCCGTGTGAATAGAATTTACACGAAAAAGAAGGATAGATAGATAAATCGATAGATAGACACATCCCTGCATTCATGCACACACACACACACACACAAATGTATATATATTTATATGTATATACATATATTTATGTAATCTGTGTATGTACGCATGATGTAATATATACATCTAATATATGTATGTATATGTACATATGTAATGTACGTAATATATGTTTATATATATATATATATAAATACAAGTGAACGAATTGCATATGTGACTGACATACTGTTGCATCGATAGGAATATGTCTTTGTATATATTAGTTTCGAAATTTGTTCTCTTTTGTTACTGATCTATATATTGAACGAGTTTCTCCATGTATTAAACAAAGAAAGAAATAAAAAGATAGAAAAGAGAGAGAGAGAGAGAAAGAGAGAGAATATAGGCCGTAGAGAAAGTGGAAAGTGGTATCTATGTATTCACCCTACGTTCAACCCCCTTTTTGAACGACCCTTGCCTTTATAAAGGCAAGTTCGTATAAAACTCTCGAGAGACTTCCTGGGTCCAGTATTCCCGAGGGATGATGTAGTTCGGTACGAAACTGCTGATAGCATCCTGGGAAAAAGCCGAGTCGCCCCTTCACAAATCTACTACGTAACATTTCTTCCTTTTTTCCGTTTCTTTCTTTCTTTTTTTTTTTTTTACCTACTTTTTCATCGCCTTTCCTATTTATTTCTATTTCTTCTGTTTCATTTTCTATTTCATTATCTTTTACAATTACAATATGGATTATATCGTTTTCCATGTCGGTTATTTATTCTTTCGTATTACGCTGTAATTATACGTATTATTATTATTATTGTTGTTTTTATTGTCGTTATTATTTTTGTGATAATAATTAGATCAATTGGATTAATGTAATGTTTTATATATAAATAATAATGAAATTATATTATTAATTATAATGATAAAATAATATTATTAAAAATAAAGTTATAATATAATAATAGTAATAATAATAATGTATTATTATATTAGTAATATATCAGTATTATATTAATAATAATTAATATACTAATGATATATATATATAGTATAATAATTATGTTAGTAATATATCAGTATTGTATTAGTAATAATAATTTATTTTTATTATTATTATTATTATTATTATTACTATTATTATTATTATTATTATTATTATTATTATTATTATTATTATTATTATTATTGTTGTTGTTATATAATGGTGTAATATGTAATAAGATATAATATATAATAATAATATACTATTATCATTATTACTATTATTATTATATAATATTTTACACAACATTAATCCATATATAACATTAATATAATTAACAATAATTATATAACATATTTTTTATTATACTTTTATTATTACTTATTTATTATTAATAATAAAAACAATAAAAACAATAATAACAATAATAATAACAACACTATTTTTAACAATATAATAATAATAATAATAATAATAATAATAATAATAACAACAACAACAACAACAACAACAACAATGAATTCTCACTTATTAATTAATATTATTACTATTATTAATATTGATCGTTACAATTCTCTTATCTTTTTTTCTTTATATTCCATTTACTAATATCTTCAAATAGTGAAACGAAGTCATAAAAATATAAATAAATACAAAAAAAATATGTATATCGTAATACATCCTCCACCACCCCCTTCTCTCTCTCTCTCTCTCTCTCTCTCTCTATTTATCTAGCTATAGTAGCCCCATCATTCTTCTCTACAATTCCCGTTCACCATTTCCAACCTTTTTGTTCTCCTTCCTTCCTTCCGTTCAACGAGGATGCCAACTTTCAATATTGGCTTTGCCACGGGAAACTTTTGGCACGGTCGGAGGACAAGTGTCGGTTGGAACGGATACGAACCAAACCGGATACTTAAGCGCGATTGAGTATCCGCTGACTATAGACCGCTGACTGTAAAAAGACGTTTCTTCGAAACCCCCTTAAAGATCGATTCGATTTAAACGATTTAGCAATGGCTGAAGTTCGTTTTTAAAGCTAACGTTTCAATTTTTTTACTTGTTTTGTGTTTCTTTTTCTTCTCTTCCTTTTTCAATTTTCTAAAATTCTACGACTTTTTTTTTGTCTTTGTCTTTCTTTCTTTCTTTTTTTTTTCTTTTTTTCTTTATTCTTCTCTATCTCTCTCTGTTTCTCTCTTTTTCTTTCTATTTCTCTTTCTTTCTCTTATTTATAATTATTCATTAATCATTTCATTAAATTATTGTATAATAATTCGTATTAGTGATTAATAAAAAATTTCAATTTTTTTTTCTTTATTCTTATCTCTCTCTCTTTCTCTTTCCCTCTCTCTCTCTCTCTCTCTCTCTCTCTCTCTCTCTCTCTCTCTCTCTCTCTTTCTCTTTCTATTTTTCTTCCTTTTTCTTATTTAGAATTTTTCATTAATTGAAAGAATTTCAAGTTGAAGCGTTTAATAAATCGTATGGTTAATAACATCAATTTATTACGTAGTCAACGCAAACAAGTATACGGGGTGTCTCCGAGCAAATGTATTTCATCAATGAGATTGCAATTATAAAGAAGTTTTCGAAAATAGAAATTACCACGATTTCTCTACATCCAATTGTGCCAATCAAAATTTCTCTCATTCTTTTTCTCTCTTTTTTCCTTATTTTTTTTTTCTTTTTTATTTAATTTTCTATACCCGTCTCTCTTTACTCGATCTTTTCTGCGACTTACGATTTTTTTTCTTCTTATTTTTTTTATACATTTATATGTACCAGTGGACATGTCAGCGATCGAGAACGTATTTCGATAAAAATTATTGTTAATACGCGTAATTGTCGTAAACGACAATAGCAATTAAAAAAAAAAAAAAGAGAAAAAGAAATTCGTGATACTATATAATATTTTTGATTGATTTTCATTTGTAATTATCATATACTATGTTCTATATAATTAACGTATAACGAGACAAAAATAACATTTGCAATGAATTCTTTCCAGACATAATTATATTTTAGATATAAATCAAGATATAAATTATTGTAAATTTTGTTATATGAATATGCAAAGAGAAAAAAAAAACAAGAAAAAAGAAATTATAAAAAAGAAGCTACGTTGACCTTTATAAATCGAAAAAGTTATGAGAGCGAACAACAACAAAAAAATAAAAATAAAAGTGAGAAAAAATTTTAACGAAAATCATGTTAACCTTCATAAATCTAAATGATCACGAAACTAAAAAAAAAAAAAATATAAAAGATATAAAAAAGAAAGAAAATTAATTCTCTCTCTCTCTCTCTTTCTCCTCTTTTTTTTTCGTATGAAAACTTTCTTATAACTTCAATGAAGTCCCAAGATATGAATTTTTTTTTAACGTCTATTAACACGTACACCCGGTATACCCAAGTGCTGCATGATAATACATATATGCCTGTATAACTACCACATTGTTCGCGCTTTTATTGCTCCATGCGTTACATTTCGGTAGAACGTCCATCGTTCTTATCGCTTTTAACGTTCACCCGAGATACATTATGCTGAAAATATATTTCGTTTAACGGGAGCCAAAAATCGAGAACGACCAATGCAATTTCAAGTATTTATTATTATACCTATTACCCGTACATCTATACACATACATATATACATTTATATAAATTTATACAATATATAAAATATATATGCAATTTATCTGTATATTCATATATACATATATATATATATATATATATATATATATATATATATATATATACATATATATGTATATATTTATGTATGTATGTATTGTATATATTCACATAATTAACATATAATATATATTAATACTAATTATATATATATTATATAGATTAACTATATCATATTATTATGTATATATATTATACGTATCAATTATTAATTATATATTATTAATATATAATATATATATATATATATATGCACACATGTAATTATATATAATGTATAAAATATATTTATTACTAGTAATATATATATATATATAAAAATGATCTATTCTCTCACACATACACACATACACATACACACACATATATATATGTGTGTGTGAGTAGATCGTAGACTATTAATAATCATACATATATATTTTAACATTTTTATTTATTTATTTATCTATTTATTTTCTTTATGGTCATCATTACAAACGATTTTCTCGCGTTCGTCTTTATTAACAGTATCAACAGTATCTTTTGACCACACTTTCATCTCCATCACAAGGGAATTCTTTACCCTTCTCCTCCTACCCCCTCATCACCCTTCCAAGCGCTCACTATTATCGAGTTCTTATCGTTGGTTGAGCTTCGAGAAGTGAGCTCTGAAAGGAAGATTGCTGATCGTGCGATAAGAGCACACGAATTTGGCTTTGGTTTCCTTTTCTTTTCTTCTCTCTCTTTCTATCTTTTATTTTATCTTTTTTTTTTTTTATTTTTTTCGATATCCATTTACTCAACCCATTAATTTTATCGCACCGTCCTCTGTCCCTTCCCCCTCCTCATCCTTTCCAACTATCACAATTCCTATATCTTCGTATTTGAGAATTCTTCGTTCGAAATTCAATCCTGTTTAATCGCGAATCAAATGACAACAACAACAACGACGACGACGACGACGACGACGACGACGACGACGATGATGATCATGACGATAAATAATGTTGAATTTGTAAAAGAAAAATAATCGAGAGATCAGGGAGAAACAATTTCATGTGTAATAACGTTCGATCGATAAGCCAACAAATTTATTTCGTATAAATGAAACAGAAAAGAGAACTAATATTTTCTAATGTTTTAAATGTAATGAGAAAATAATAATGATAAAAAATGGGGATTAATATGATCAATAAAAAATTTGAAGAAGGATAGAAGAAAGGGATGGAATAAATACCGGAGATGATAATACGACTTTTAAATGATACATATTTCTTCTAAATATTACGTATTTCGTTATATGTTTAAATAAGAGTCGTAATCATTTGTAGCAAATATTAATCTATGTTAGAAATTGTATCTTTGGTGAATATGTATTATAATTGATCTTGCGAAATGTTACATATGGTTAATCCGATGGAATAGATTACGCGATACGAAGTTTATTTTAAATTGAAAGTAAGTAGATAAACGATTTATAATGTAGTGTTATATATTGTGATATATTATTGCATTTTATGTAATGGAATAAGTTATTATTATTATCATTATTATTATAATACTAATGGTATATAATATTATTATAATCATATAATGAATTATTATTGTTAATTATTTTTATTATTATTATCATTATTATTAATACAATTACGATTATTATTACAATTTATTTTATATAATTATATATAATAATTATATCATAATATTGTATACATAATATATATATATATTTATATATATATATATAATATATGTATAACACACACACGTATATATATATAATTAAAAAAATTAAAAATATTATATACTATATCATAATAATTAAAATAATTAAAAAAAGCAAAAGAAAAAATACTATAGTTTATTATATATCTATAATGATACTCATAAAGAAAGTTTTTAGAAATTAATTAATTAAATGAATACTTAGGTTTTTCGATAGTAAAAATATATCATTGTAAGGTTTATGGAGTATATCTCTATGGGAAATATTCGTGATAGAGAAAAATGAAAAGGGAAAAAAAGAAAGGACCTGTAGAAAGCGAGAAAGCATAGTTCGTGATAAGGGAAGTTTAAGGGTGTTTTGTGCTTTGGTAGAGATGATGTTTAGCTTTAACAACCTTATAACGTATACACTGTACGATAATAATGGTAATAACAATAATAATTGTTACGTCGTAAAAGTGCAACTAGGAGTGCGTTTAACTGCATTTCTCGCACCTGACCAGTTAGATATTATCTATTCTCACGTAAAATCTGATCACTGTCTCTTCTTGAACCATTTGCATTCCAAGATATCTTGAAAGTTACCTAGCATTATCTCTGTAGCATTTTGTTGTAAAAGCGTGAACGTAGGATTCGTATCATATTATTATATATTATAGCTTTGGAAGCAAGTAATCTATTATAATGATATTTGATTTATATGAATTAGATATCGAAGGATATATTTTTTGAAAAAAAAAGAAGAGAAAGAAATCAAGATTTTATTTCTCAATTTTTTACAGTATGATCAATTTTGAATTAATTCTTCTATTTTATTTTTATCGCTATCGTTGTCTATGAGATTTCTTCGTTTTTTATTGGTTGAATTATATTATTATTATTATTATTATTATTATTATTATTATTATTATTATTATTATTATTATTATTATTATTGTTATTATCGTTTTCTTTCGAATTAATGTTTGTTTTTTCTAACATGTTTATATAAATGTCTATTTGAAATTTCTTCTATCATTTTAATAAAAAAGTGGATAAATTAAAGGGTTGGAAATCTCTAATTGTCAATTACGAAATTACAAAACGATATATACCAAAAGAATATTATTTTTCTCATTTTAATAATAATAATAATAATATAACAATAATTATTATAATAAATTAATAATATAACATAATATAATAGCAAGGAAACTACAACAACACTATTAATAATAATAGTGACGATAATAATCGAATGTTTATAATAATAATAATACAATAATAGTAATAATACTAATAATAATAATATTATAATAATTATAATAAATTAATAATATAACATAATATAATAGCAAGGAAACTACAACAACACTATTAATAATAATAGTGACGATAATAATCGAATGTTTATAATAATAGTAATACAATAATAGTAATAATAATAATAATAATAATAATAACAACGATATCAATAATAACAGTGCCGATATTGATCAAAAAGAAGCACCACTTCAGGATATCAATCAAGAATAATAAATAATAAATAATAATTCAACGATATAAAAACGTCAAATCGATGAAAGAAACAAAAGTAGAAAAAAGACTAAGAGAAAGTAAAAGAGGAGAAAAGAAAGAGAAAATAATTTCAATCCTTAAGAAACGATCTTCAAGAATATTACTCGAACAAAGTCTGGTCCCATGCTCGATTTACTTGAAGTTCTTCGGAACGTTCTCTCGGAAGCCTTATGTTATTCTAACCACAAATCGACCACGCAATCCGCCTTCTACGTTCTGCGTTTCGCGTTTCGCATTCCGCGTTCCGATTAACGGAGAAGCCAAATAACTATGAGAACAACTTGATTGGTTGGATGATGACCTATACGAGATCGTTTCCAGTGTTACGATCGACGATTAAATTTCATCTGTTTATCGTCGTGGTCCTGGGAATAAGGGAAAAGGGGGTGATAAGAGGGTGGAATGGGATAGAATGGGATGGAAGGGGGTAGGAGGGGTGGGAGGGAGTTGGATAGAGGGTTGTTGTCGGGACAGAGTGATCCATGGAATATTAGTCTCAACGGTATTGTGCATTCTTTCTTTTTCCCTTTTACCTCCCCTTCATATTACCACCCCTACCCCTACTCATTCCCACCCCTCATAATACGAATGAATCGTCGTCTCGTGAGAGTCACATAGAACACGCGTGCCGCGATCGTAAATTCACGATTTAGTCTAATACTGTGTTTCCCTAACTACGGTTCTCGTAATACCGCAGAGAGTCGATAATAAAAGGGTTGAAGGATCAGGTGAAAAGAATGATGAAAATATTAATTTAATTAATAATAATATTATTAATAATATTGCCTTAATTGTTTTTCTTTTTCTTTTTTTCATCCTGCTTTTTCTTTTTCTTTTCTTTTTTTTTGTTCGCTGATTTGTTTGTTTATTTGTTTGTTTTCTTTTTTTTTTGTATTTCCCTGGTACGTCTCGTTCGACGTTAATTATTATTAATTTGGTGATGAATTGATCTGTCGTTCGTTTTCTCGATGGTTTTGTATTTTAAATCGCTCGATTTATTTTCGTGTAATATTTGATATTTATCTGATCAGTCAACTTCCTCTCCTTTTTATCTCGTCTATCAAAAATAATCACGATGTTACGTCGTGAAATTTCGTCAAATTTCAACGTTCCTGAAGTGTGAATTTTAATTTTCTTTCGAACGAAATATATTTTCGGTATGTTGTCTTACTATTGAACGATCAAGATGGCGGATTAAAAAGTAAAGAAGAAGAAGAAGAAGGAAGAACGAAGAGACAAAGAAGAAAGCAAAATAAAAAAATAAAAGAATACAATTTCAAAAAAAAAATCAAAACCGCTCGATCGTTTCATATTAAAAAAAAATATATATATATATATATGAATCGATTCGACCAGTCGGTTATATCGAAGAAAATAATATATACGTGATTTTAAAGAAATTCGATGGAGTCGTGCCAAATTGTGAGTGGTTGGATAAAAGTAGTAGTAATAGTAAAAGTAGTACAGGGTTAGAGATAGAGATGTGAATGGGGGTGGTGGTTGAAAAGGGAGATGTTAAAGGGCAGAACACGAAGAAAGAACAAACGGGAAATAGACTTTCACGATCGTGAGAGAAGGAGAAGATTTTTGGTGAGACTACTACAGTTAGATCATTGGTAGCTCGACTAGGGTTGGTGGTGAGGAGGTTGGTGGTATGGTTATGGGTGAGAGAGTGGGGACTATGACGTGGCCTAAATGAGCTTAGCTTTATACGAATCCCTGAAATGAGATGAGATGAGAAAGAGAGAGAGAGAGAGAGAGGAAAGGAAACCCCAAGCGTACTCGTTTAATAATGTTTCTCATTGGTCGTTCATAACACTATATTGCTAACCTCCAAGCGGACAAAGTAGACGATTAGTTTCTAATATTATGCAGTTGTCCTGCTGTAAGTATCGCTAGGAATAAAAGAAAAAAAAAGAAAAAGAAACACGAAAGGTATTTCATTATGTTAAATAAGAATCTTTAAAGTTTGTAATATATATTTATGAATGTTAGAAATTGTATCTCGGGTAATCGTGTCGTTGATTTTATGAAGGTTGGATCTTGGGATGTTCTTGGGATATTAAATATGGTTGATTGGATCGAATAGATTTCTTGATACGTTTTGGTTTCTTTTAAATTGAGAGTTAATTGATATGGGATTTATAATGTAATATTATATTGTATTATATATGTATGGATATATATATATGCATTCTTTTGTAGTTTCATAAAACGTGATATATTATTGATTTTATTATATATGATACATGCATATATATATATATATATATTATTATATGTTATATAATACAGTATACTATATCAGTTATATAATATAATATTCTCGTCTCTTTCTGCGTAACGAGTTATGCCCTACGAGAAACTGCTCGGCCTCGGAACTACGAGCTTTGAGCGATCTTTCAAGCGTGACCTGTCGCTCAAGTTAAGTTCAGCTCGAATAAACCGGCGAATTACAAGGTCTTAGGGCGATGAAAGCGTTTAATTCAACGCCGAGAAGACCAGCCGAACGTGCAGATGGTTGGGATGGTTCTTTGCCGCTTGTTCCTAAGCTTTACCACCCTTCGAACAACCCTCTGTCTTTCTCTCTCTCTCTCTCTCTCTCTTTCTTTCTCTCTCTTTCTAACTCTATCTCTCTCTCTCTCTCTCTCTCTCTCTCTCTCTCTCTTTTTCTCTGTTTCTCTATCTATCTCTATCTCTTTCTTTCTCTCTTTTTTTTTATTATTTCATCTTTATTTCACTAAAAGCCAAAATATATTAAACATATAATTATTTTCTATTTAATTAACACGTTTGTTTAATAATTAATCAAATATATATATATATATATATATATATATATATATAGGGTGTTGCTAAATTGGAACTTAAAGTAATCGCAAATAGAAAAACATATTATAAGTTAAAATTGAATGCTATTAGATGGTGCATAATATTCGAATAATTTTTTTAATACTTTTGTTCATCGATGCATCAGAAAAATGTAACTGTACTTCTTCCCTAAAAAGAAAAAAAAAAAAATGAAACTTATATTTTGGATTGCACCGTTTGATACAATCTTTTATGCTTGAAAATTATTGATATACTTACGTTCTAAATTTATATGTTAGAATATTATCATAGCTAAAAGGTTTTCGAATTATTTATTTCCGTAAACATGAATCCTCGACTACTAATCACTAATATTAATCTAAGATTAAGATTTTCATTAATGAGTATTAACTACACGTAATATATTATCTATTCATTCTTCAAATCTTGCTAAATATATTTAAATAATTAAAAAAAATAAATAAATAAATAAAACATTTCCCCACGATAACTCTTTTGTTTAAAGCATAAAAAAAAAACTGCGTCGATTGGTCCAGTCAAAAATATAGATTTCCATGCGAAAAAGAAAAAAATCGGAGTTTTGTGACTCGCCGATGCAGAAAAAGTGCATAAAATAATTTCCATATTATGCACCGATCTAATATTAGTTAAAATTAACCCATAACATTTTTATTCATTTCCAAACGTTCAGTAGATACAATTTATTAGCACAATCGCTTAGATATATTAATTTTGTTTGATAAATATTCAGACTTCTTTGAATATTTATTATCTCCCATTCGTATAGATCGTAAGTTAGAAAATTTATAGATCCGTTATCCGTGAGATCGAAGTTGTTTCACCTTGAAAGCAAGTACTTCGTATCCCTCATCTTCTCTATTGTCTTCCTCTTTACCCCATATCCCAACACCATACTAACGTAACCACACTTTCCTTGATCCCGGATGCATATCAAACTCTCAGGATATTATAAATGTAACTTCGGCGAAAACGTTATATAAACTTTATCATACGTGTAATACGACTAGCTTATAGAGATACTCTATATTCTCTATATCTAGGAAACTCGTTACTGTTGTTAAATCAGTTCCCATTTCAAACAGGACGTTTAGATCCATCGGCCATTTTCAATGGTTGGTATAAAGTTCGATTAAGTAGTACTTACGTAATTCGTATTAAACAGAAATTGATTCGAATCATTTGTTTCAAATCAATGAATTCGAATCAATGTTAAAACTAACGAAGTAATTTTTTTTTTTTTTTTATAAAATGTAATCGTTAGAATTGTAAGTGTAATCGTGTTATACGTGTTTCATATTATGATCTATGATCTTTTGTTATCATTACATCTATATCGAGAGATATCAAATTATTTAAGTATAATAAAATTAATAAATTTAATAAATTGATAAGTAATTAAATTAGTAAATTAATAATATTTAATAATAATAAAATCGTACAGATATAATTTTTTTTCTTTTTTCTTTTTATATTATAGATCGATAGTATATATTGAAAAGATCATAAAAATGTTAAAATTAAAAGCTGATCTAACCTTGAGAGATCACAGAAGGGAAGAAAAGAAAATGACGAAAGCTTTCTTTTGTTTTATTATCAAATAAACTAATTAATAATAATTTAAATAAATTAAAAATAAATCTTTAATAATGGATTTATGAAATTTATTAATTTTCTAATTATTTATCTATCAGTGTTTCATTAGAATTACATTAAATTTAAAATAAAACATATTATTATATATAATACAATATTATAAAATAATTATAAAACGAAACAAAACTTTCGTCGTTATCTCTCAAAAAATCTTTCATTTTCGTGGTATACATATATCGTGACATATATTTTCGATCTATATACATAAAAAAAATAAAAAATAAAATAAAAATAAAAGTATCCGTCCACCGTAATATAAATAATACTCCTGACAAGTGATTCGAAATCGTAAAAAAAACTCGAACTAAACATGTAAATTCGTTCGTCTTCGTTTTATTAGACTAATTCGTTATTAGATCAATCCTTAACAAGTATTGATTATCCTAAAATGATCTAACACAATTCTGTAAATTTCGAATAACATACGTACCTATGTACGTATATACGTAGAGTACTACGCCATTATACGGTGGCGTGGAGCAACACTATTGAGATTTATTGGCGACATATGTTTCATGTCTGTCAGTTTTCATCTTTAATCTAACCATCTATGTTGGTATTTATCTAACCATCTATCTATTTCTCATTCGCTCGGTCAATCTTTCACTTTCATTTTCGGTGACAAATTAAATGAGATTAATCGTTTCGTCGACGTAAATTCGATTAAAGCTGGATAAAACGTGATAGAGAGAAAGAGATAGATAGATACAGACAGAAAAAGAGAGAGAGAAAGAGAGAGATAGAGAATTTAAGAGGGGGTTAGAGGGAGATTCTGTTCATTACTATGTCCAATGGAGATCACGTAACGCTCAACTGAATGGAAAATTTTCGTCTGCAATATAACGACAAATTTTTGTTTAAAAATCTCGTACAGATAATTCGCGTCACGAAACGAAATATCACGTTATTGTGTGTGTGTGTGTGTGAATGTGCGAATGTGTGAGTGTGTGTAATCAAGGCGAAAGAGGGAAAATCGTTTCCCTCTTTCTATGCCTGATTAATAATGGACCTACCGTATATATTGTATATATGTGAGTACATATACAAGTATGTGTGTTGTATGTATGTATGTCTGTGTATATGAATGTATTTATGCATCGAGCGAATCACGATTGGAATTTGTTCGTTAAAATCATGTTTCGCGATTTCTCGTTTCATTATTTATTTTTTTAAACAATAGGTTAGATTATCGTACCTTTTTTGATAATTATTATTAAATGCGATAATTAATATCGTTGGCTGTTAATATCGTTCGGTTGAATTATTTTTTCTTTCATTTTTTTTCTATTTTTTTTTTGTTTGGTTGTTGTAAGAGTGGTCGATCGATGAATTCAAATTTGGAGAAAATTTTCGTGATTTTTTAAAAGCAAAAGTCGGATTATTTATTTCGTCAAATTAAAGTATTGTGTTTGATATTCGAAATCTGTGAAAATTGTTTTAATATAATTTTCTTTTTTTCTATTGGTTTCAACGAGATATTCGATTGGTTTCTTAATTTAGAATCATACTATATAGTCCAATTTTTTTATTTTAGTGTAGTTAATTTTATGATTAAGATAAATTTAATTTAATATGATGTTTTATTATTTAATATATCTGTATATATATGTTTATTTATAATATAAATTATAACAGATATATATATATATATATATATATATAAACAATACAAATTTATATTTATTATATAAAAATTATAATACATATTTCTATGCATATATAAAATTTTATATGTATATATATATATAGATTTTTCTTTCTATTGATTTTAATAAAGAAAATACTCAACTGATCATTAATTTATAATCATCACGTATAATTTATTTTTATTTTTTTATCTTCAATCTTATCAATGAAAATTTAATAAAATATAAAATTTTATTACTTCACATATTCACGTATATATATTTTTTGACAAAAGAGATATTCAACTGGTTCACATTTTACAATCACCCCAATTTATTTTTCATTTTACTATACATACATACATACATACATACATACATACATACATACATACATATATATATATATATATATATATATATATATATATATATATATCAAATATATCGATGATCGATGACGTAACAAAACGATTCTCTCTTCGACAGGAAGTTGCTTGTTATCGCGATCATTATAGTCCACCGTCATTATATATATACATGGTATTATTACGTATCGTTCGAGGTAAATCGATTTTCTCGAATGGGCGTGGTCGACGATCTCGTATAAAGTGATCACCAAGTTCGCGCTCGGCTCGTTTGCGATCGATAATCGATCAAAGAGTGCGATAGAGAGTGATAGAGAGTAGAGATAAAAAGGACAGAGATAGAGAGGTAGACAGACAGACAGACAGAGAGAGAGAGAAAGAGAGAGAGAGAGAAAGAGAGAGGGTGAGGACACACAACCCTAACGATTATTCCTCACTTTATGCTTTTCTCCATGTGTGTCACGGTTCTCATTTAAAAATTCGATCTGCTATATGGTCTTCACGTTTCGAAAATGTTTTTTTGATCACCAGTATTTTTTTTATATCTACCTACGTATTTCATCTGTTTGTCGAGGGGAAAAAAAAAGAAGATAAAGAAAATTAAAACGATTATTTCACGAGATAATAGTATAGTATCGTTCGATCTGAATGGAATAAAATGGACAAGTATTGTGAATTATTTAAAAAAGAAAAAAAAAAAGAAAAGAAATAAATAAAGAAATGAAAAAAAAAAAGAATAAGAAGAATAATATAAATAATTATAGATATAAATATACAATAATTATATATATGTATATAAATTATAATATATATTTTTATATATTATATATTATAAATATTCATTACGATAATTGTAAATTATATATCGTAAATATATATTTTATATATATAAGTTATATAATATATATTAGAAATATTCTTCAAGATATGTACTCACTTTAAACAAGTTTTTAAATTACAGCAATTTTTAAAAAATCAATTACCATTTTTCCACTTTCTTTTCTTTTTTTTTTTTTTTATTTTTTTTTCAGATCGTAAAATTACAACCCGCTATAAGCTTTTAAGAGGCTCTTCGGGTCACTTCGTAATATTGATTAGAAGTTATACTCTTGCTATATTACTATATTAAAAGTTATATCAGAAGCTACATTACTGCTACTGATAATAAAAAGATAAATAAATAAATCAAAAAACAAAATAGAAATAAAGAAAAGAAAAGAAAAAAAGAAAAAAAGAAATCAATTCAAGAGTTTAAATAAATCAATCAAATCTTTTATCGATTTCTCTTCTCCTTGAAAATATTATTTCTTTCTTACATTTTTCTTTTTTCCTTCTTTTCTATTCTTTTATTTCTCTTATTTTCTATATCATCCCTTTTACTTATTATTATTTCTTCTCTCTCTCTCTCTCTCTTTCTGCAAATATTATTTCTTCCCATTCTCGTTTTCTTCTTTTCTAACCATTTATTTTCCCCCCACTTTCTATCTTCCATCACACTTCTCCCAATTTAAAACGAAACAAAAAAACTCGAAACAAATATCCATCGACGCTCGTAAAGAAGTAAAACGTGGTGAAAGAGAAACAAAGAAAAAAAATAATAACAACAATAAAAATGAGCGAAAATAGAAAGAAAGAAAAAAAAGAAAAAGATTGTCAACCACCTGTATATCATCTCCGTATCCATAAAAGAAAAATTCAAAAAGTCTCGTTTTATTTATCGACCTCTTGTCGACCCTTTCTCGTCGTGCATAATATCATTATTATTATTAAAAAAAATAAAAAAAAAAAAAAAAGAGAGAAGAAAAGTTCGAGTACGTCGCATTCGACGACGATAAAAGAGGAATGAAATTTTTCGTGATCTTTTATATCGGACCTTTCGTGAAAACCACCCCCTTACATTTATTCGTCCTTTATTCCTACCACCCCTTACCCATTCATCCCCCAACCTTCCACCCAACTTCCTGAACCCTTCTTTGTCCTCCTCACTACCTTTCACTCGAATGGAAATGGTCCATTTCTCGCAAAAAACTTTTTTTTTTTTTTTTTTAAGAAAAGCACACGATATAAAGCGTCCTCGACATTCTTCTTGCTCTTGTCTGCATTCCATTTACTACGTACGTACGTACGTACGTACGTACGTTGAAAATGCACGAGATAGAAGTAGATAAGAAAGAAAGAGACAAAAAATAAGATGAAGAGAGATAATAAAGGAAAATGTTAGAGAGGGAAACTACAACGACGAGGACCATCACTTGTCCACCGGGTTTGCGGCTGATCTTTCTTTTTTATTTATTTATTTTCTTTCTTTCTTTTTTTAAGATCTTTTTACTCTTTTTTTTATTTTCTTTTTTATTTTTTTTATCAGACGCGCAACAACGGCTGAGTAAGTCGAACGAGAAGTAAAAAAAAAAAGGAAGAGAGGGAAGAAAATAAAAAGCAGGGTTGTTCAGAGAGTTTAAGGACTACGTTAAAGTAAAGAAGAAGGGGTGGATGGAGGGGGGGGGGGTGGTAGGGTGAAGGAGGAAACAAGCAAACGAAAGAAATAATCTTTTTTTTTTTCTTTTTTCTTTTTTCTTTTTTCTTTTCTTTTTCTTCTTTTTCTTTTTTTTTCTCTTTGCTGCACCATGCTTTCCTTTTGATCCAATTTTCTTGACCTTTTAACCTCTTCGACCTTTTTAAGTTCGACGACCTAACTCTCCGGCAGACAGGACTACGAGACTTTATTGTAATTGCGCTCAGATTTTGATGAAACTGAGAAAGATTGAGATAAGAGTAAAGGAAGAGAAAAGAAAAGGAAGAAATAAATTAAAAAAGAGGAGGAAATAAAAAGCGAGGAGGCAATGATGCGCGTTCTTTGGAATAATGAAAGTTTCGAACGATAGGAGTAATTCAAGAAAAGAAAAGAAAATAAATAAATAAATAAAGGAAAAAAGATAAAAAGGGTGCGAAGGGATGATAACGTTTGCGAAGAAATGATAAGAGTTTCGAATGGAAAAAAGAAAAAATTATAATTGAAATAAAAAAGAGGAAACTAAAGGAGAATAATTCGAAACGAAAATGACGCGTTCTTCGATATGATAAAAGTTTCGAACGATGAGAGAAAATTAACGAAATAGAGAGGAAGGAAAAAGAAGAAGAAAAAGAGAAAAGATAAGAATGTGTTAAGGAAATAACGTTTGCTTCGAGATGATAAGAATTTCGAATGAAAAAAAAAAAATAGATAAATATAAAATAAAAAGAAACGGAAATTAAAACGAGAAAAAGAAAAGAGAAATTCAAAGAAAAATAAAAAGGGCGAAAGAAATGAGCCGTTCTACGAAATTATGAAAGTTTCGAACGATGAGAAAAAATTAAGAAAATAGAAAAGTACGAAGAAAAAAGATGAAAAGCTGTGCAGGAGATAACGTTTGAAATAACGTGGAGATGATAAGAATTTCGAATAAAAAAGAAATGAAAAATGAAAAAAGACAGAGAATTAAAAGGAGAAAAAAGAAAAATTTTAACGAAAGTAAGAAGCGCGAAGAAAAGATGATAGGAGTCTCGGATATAAAGGAAATAAAAAATAAAAATAAAAAAATAGAAAAGAAGAAAAACACGAAAAGGAAAGAAGGAAAATTACAAGCGCGAAGAAAATAAAATATCCTGCTATAGATGATAAGACGTGCGAAATAAAATGAAATAAAATGAATCGTTTATTTTGAGAATGGTGTAGATCCATTTTTTTAAAAAGTGAGATATCACGTAATTCGTGATTAATTTAATATAAACAAGTTTTATTTAACAACAAGTTAATATCTGATATCTTAAAAAATGTCTTTGTTCAACTCTAAATTGTCCAATAAAAGATCAAATATGCTTTATTAAATTTAATTAAATTCAAACAAATTAATAACCTTCAATTTTCTCGAAACAATAAAAAATGGATTTTCACCACTTTCAAAATGAACGTTCCAAACAAAAATATATATATATATATACATATAAGAAAGGAAAAGAGAAGAAAAGAAACGAGAAAAAGATTTAAAAAAAAAGAAAATAAAAAACTTGGAATGAAAAAAATGGAATATACATACGAGGGCGTTGGGTGAGAAAGGTACAAAAGTAAAAGAAGAAGAAGATTAGGAAGAATGACGGTGTTCTTCGCCTTTAACTCCCACCCTTCACGCCCAACCCTTCTATCTCCTATCTCCTACTCCCACCCAAAAGTAGAAAAAGAAAGAGCGAGAAAAGACCGAGAGAGTGAAAGAAAGAGCGAGAAGAAAAAGAAAAAAAGAAAAAAAGAAGAATCTCCCTTTGTCCGTCGAACTTAACCGTAAAAAAACGTGACCGTTCAATGTAACATCGAAGACCGGACATAACCTCTAAGCGGATCTAAATCTAAGCTTGTGAAAGAGAGAGAGAGAGAGAGAGAGAGAGAGAGAGAGAGAGAGAGAGAGAGAGAGAAATAAAAATAGAGATAAGTAATACATAGATCAAATCTTTATAAACGACGATGTTAAATTTATATCTATGTATACGATACATAACTGTTACTATATAAATTCACACATATGTATACAATAATATATACAAATATTACTACATATATATGTATACACACGTGTATGTAGTAACATATATAAATGTTAATCTCTAGATATACACATATACAGTAACATACATAACTATTATTGTATACACGTACATCTACAAATATGTATATATATCGTAATATATATAATTATTACTACATACATACATACATCAATATATGTTAACATAAAACTTTTATTATATAATATTCGTATATTATGTAATATTCGTATAACGTGTGTACGTGTGTACATATATAAATGTTTTATATACACACATATATATATATAAAGTAGAAAATCGAAACGTCTTTAGGTAAGTACTTACATACAACCCAGCCATTAGACCTCCGTTAAGGGATGAACCATATATGACGTGTCACACTCCCTCAGGGCCTTGAACACCCTTCATAGTAAATCTCTTTCTATCTTCTTCTTTCTTCCTTTCCATCTCTTTCTATCCCTTCTACGTTAAAACTCGTTTAAGCGAAGAAAAAGAAGCTGTCGGTCTTCTCCATCGAAAGATGTCGATCCAACTATTACCTTATTTAACTAGTAAGTACACTCTTGGCTTCTTTTCCCTCTCTATTTACCTCCTTACCTTCCCCCTCTCTTCCTCTTTCTCTATCTCACTCCATCTCATTCTTCTATTATTTACTTCTTCCAAACAAAACTGTATCTCTCTCTCTCTCTCTCTCTTTCTTTCTATTTATTTATTTACTACTTTGCTAATCAATATCGTGATTTTGATCTCGAACGAATGAGACTCGACGTTCTTAAAGTTATTATTTATATAAATATACCGAAGGAAATAGAAACGGATAGGAGCGATATTTTATCATTGATTAGTTAAATGTGGAACTGGAAGGTTGTACATATATCGCGAGTGTTAACGTTAGACGTAAATTCGCGAAAAAGTGTTTTCGAAGGGATGAAAATTGGATTGATTCTTTCGATTCTCAATGGCTTCCAATGTTCGTCTTCTTTGTCCAGGATCTTATCTCTGAATATAAGAAAAAGAGAAAGAAAGTACAAACGAAAGAAGGACCAAAAGTGAGAAAGAAAGATCAAGACTGAAAGAAAGAGAGAGAGAGAGAAGGAAAGAAAGATCAAAAGAGAGAAAGAGAAACCAAGAGTGAAAGAGAGAGAGAGAGAGAGAGAGAGAGAAAGAAAAATATGTGGCCGCTTTTCTTACTGAAGAAGAAGAATTTATTATCGTCCAGTGATTTTTCACTAAAAGTACGGAAGAGAGACAAGAAAAAGTCCTTTCTTCCCTTTCGTGAAGGACGAGAGGATGTCTAGGGGTAAGTGATAGTAGATAGAAAGAGAGAGAAAGAGAGAGAGAGAGAGAGAGAGAGAGAGAGAGAAATAAGGGTAGGTGTGTCTTCGATCTATCTCTTGAATGAAATATTATTGTATTCTTCTCTTTCTTTCTCTGTTTCTTTCTCCTTCTTTATTTCTTTCTTTATTTCATTCTTCGTTTTTAACGGACGACGATATAAAAGAGTTTTTAGCGGCTCGCTTAGAGCAAAGAAAAGGTTAGAGTAAGGAAGAGAAGTGTTAGCAGTATCTCTGATGTATCCCTTCGAAGTCGTGGAATGTTCTCAAAGTCAAAGTGAAGAAGTTATATCTCCTTTGGTTGCTTCAATTCTTTTTATTCTTTTATTTTTTTTATTTTTCTTTTTTTTCGTAAGGGAGAAAATTGTTTCTTCTCTCTTTTTTCTTTCCTTCTTTCTTTCTTTCTTTTTCTTTTTTCGTAATAAAGTATAATTAAGACG
>NC_066604.1:955000-962500 GCF_905475345.1 Vespula vulgaris
AGACATATTTACATCATATCGAATAGTTCTGTATAATATATTTCAAAACAGAATACATATATATTTTATAAATTCATCATATCGAATAGATCTATATAATATATCCAAAAAGAAATATATATATATACACACACACACACACACATTCTCTCTCTCTCTCTCTCTCTCTCTCTCTCTCTCAACTTGATGGCTCGTAACTCGCGAACTGAAGCACGCAAGTGCATGTGACTCCTTGGTCATAACTTTAAACGAGTCACTCTGTTCTCTTCCATATCTCTCTCTCTCTCTTTCTCTCTTTCTCTTTCTCTCTTCGTTTTTGTCTCTCTCTCTCTCTTTCTCTCTCTCTCTATGTCGCTCTCTCTCAAGCAAGTTTCTTCGACTCCGTAGAAGGCGTACGTTTCACGTGCATCACACCAGCTCTACCAGTCCGGTATGTCCTCCGTAATTGCACACGAGCTTTCAGACTTGCGACTAAACTCCTACTCTCACCCCTCCTCACTCCACCCCCACCCTCTCTTCCTCTATTTCCCCGTCCGCTTGTCTCCGGCGACGATCGTGCACCTGCCAAGCTAACCTTCTGGCATAAACTTTTGAATGAGATCCATTACGAACTATTTCTCCCTCTCTCTCTCTCTCTCTTCTTTCTCTCTCTCTCTCTCTCTCTCTCTCTTTCTCTCTCTTTCTCTGTTTCTCTTTCTCTTTCTCTTTCTCTTGTTCTCACGTCTGACATCGAAAATTATGATCAACTTCCTTAGTTCTTTTTCACGAAATATATTATATTTTTCATATTTATATGTATGTGTGTGTTTAAGTGTATATAAGAAAGAAACCTATTTTTATTTCTCGACCCATTAACCGTATACCCTCTCACAGGAGTGTATCACTGGGGATGATTTATTCAGATAATTAATTCACTGGGAATTGTGGTTATAAATAATTCTTTTGTTGTACGATAACTACGAAAATGGTCCAGTTATATCAAAAAAGAAAAATATTCATATATCTATATAAATAATAATTTATATATAAGTAATTAGAAAGTAAATAATAGAAATAATAAGTAGAAGTAGAAAGGTGTGTTTAAATAATAATTTATATATAATAAGTTATATAAAAATAAAAATATTTATATATATATATATTATTTATTTAAGATTAAATTATTTAGAAAAAGATAAAAAAGAAAGTTTCATTAAAATAAAAGATTTATTATTTTTTTTTCTTTTTCTTTTCTATAATTACGAATTCATCTAGTTTTCAAGGACACAAATTTTAATAACTATAAAAGTGTCGTTTTTGTGACGGACGAATATTGGTCGTTGGTTATAAGTTATTGTTATAATTTTTTTCTTTTTTTATAAGAATAAAAAAAAAGGAAAAGAGAAATATTTTTTAATCGTAATAACGACTATAATAATTTATCAATAAATGACGTACCGTTGGTATATAACTCGTACGTATTTACATTATAAATGAATTTTAAGATATCGATGATAAATATGAATGATCTTCTCTCATTTCTGATTATTCGTTTTCTTCTTTTTATCATTATCATTATCCTTATCGTCATTATTATCATAATTACTATTACTACTTCTTCTTTAATCTGAAAAGTTAATTTTTTCTTCGTGAAAAAAGAAAATCTTTTTCGACGAAATCAAATGATTCCTACAAACGATTGTTATACGATAGAAATAGTCTAGTCGTTCTGGGAGTATTTTATTCGAACGAATTCAATTTCTTTATTTTCATTTCTCTTATTTATTTTTTATCTATCAGTGTAAACATCGTAGTACGTTGGTTAACTTTAAAAGTTCTCAGATACGAGCAAAATATAAGATGATCAATATTTACGATATAAATAATTCTCTCTATACATACATACATACATACATACATACATACATACATATATACATATGTACATACATACATACATACGTAGAAGATCTTGAGGCAACCCAGACATTGAGAACCTGTCATTTCAAGAATAAGAGCAGTCAACAAAAGAAATACAAGATAAACGATAATATAACCCTGGGAATAAAAGAAATACAAGATAAACGATAATACAACGCTGGGAATACAAGAATAAAAGAAAGAGTTGAAGGAATAGAAGGATGAGGAGAAGTAAGGAAAGGATCACATTTGTAACATTTGATTCTTCGAAGATCGTTTTATTTCAATTTCATATGACAATATTATTTATGAGTTATACTTATTTTCTGAATAAATAAAAACGAATAAATAACGAAACGGAAAAAAAATTATCTTTCTTACTGATACAAAAAATGAAAAAAGAAAAAACAAAGAATTCTATCGCAAGATGGCGTCGTTGTGTAATCTTTTTTATAAAGAATATTAGTTAATATCGAAAGAGACAAATAATAATAATAATCATAATAATAATAATAATAATAATAATAATAAATAACAATAATAATAATAATGATAACGATGGTAATAATAATAATAAAAATAATAATAATAATAAAAATTAGACACTTCGATGATATCGCACCATAGAGTAATAATGGCGATGATGATAATAAAAACAAATTATTATTATTATAAAAAAAATAGAATATATATATGTATATGTAAAATAATATAAAAGATTCGTATACGATTCGATTGACAGAATCGACGATTCGATTGGCAGAATCGATTCGATTTTTATCCCTCTTATATCGTTCATCGAAATTCCGATAGATAAAAACGGAGACGCAGAGAGCGAGTGTGATCTGTGTGTCCTTGATATCTCGATCCTTATCGTAGTAACCGTTACACCTTCTTCCACAGCCTGATCTATTTTCCTCCCTTTTTCTCCCTCCTCCCTTTTCCGTAAGTCTGTCTCTTTCTATCTCCTGCACTCATTCTCTATATCCGTTCAAACAATAAATCCTACCCATCGACCGATCCTACGTCTATTTTCTCTATCTATCTGTCTATCTATCTATCTATCTATCTATCTATCTATCTATCTATCTCTTTTTCTCTCGTATTAAATCTCGTAAGAGTAAGATACAAATAAAAGAAAAAGAAGAAGAATAATAGCACCTATCCAGAGAGCGTTTGAAACGCTTGTTTCCGACAGAGACGGAAACATATGCAAATTTTGTGATGGTATGGAAGCAAGAAAGGGGTGAGAATGGAAAGAGAGAATTTGGAAGTGGGGGTGGACGCTGAGGAAACCTTTATTCTTAGATAATATATTTCAAATGGGATGATGAGGGTGTAGCGAAGGAGGAGAGGAATGGTTAGAAGCAAGATCGAGAGAAGTGGAAGATAAAGAGGTGATAAAAATGGAGGACCGATTTATCCCGAAGTATTATAATACGAGGAAAATGTTTTTGTGATTGTGAAGGGTGGGAGAGAGAGAGAAGGGATGAAAGAGGGATCGTAATAAGTTTGACGTGAGCTTTCGTTCGTGAGGTTTCATCTTTCCGCGTGATCCAAAAGATATTTTTATCTAGTGAAAGAGGGAGAGAGGAGTGGGAGGGGAGTGGGAGTGGGAGTGGGAGGGGGAAGGATCGAAGATTCTTCTTTTTTTTTTCTTTTTTTTTTGCATCGGGGAAAAGGGAGAGAGATCATTTCGTCTCGACGTTGGAAAAAAGAGAAAAAATACTGGTTTGGATGAATCGATGGTTCGGATGGATGGATGGATGGATGAATGGCTGGATAAATGAATGAATTATTCAAATGGATGGATGGATGAATAGAAATGCAAGAATTTGTGGTCGACTGATTTTCTCCTTCTCTCTCTCTTTCTTTCTTGCATTTATTTCATTTATTTCGAGTTTTTAGATCGATCATTTTTTCTTTAAAAAACAATCATTCTTTTTATTAATGCAATAATCATTAGACGATTTCTTGACGTTCGATAAAAGAGAAACAATATTCATTTAGATAGATGAATGAGTGACTTTAATGTACGATGATTTTAATTTAATGAATGAATATGACCGTTTTAAATGCACGAACGAGAAATTCAACAATATATTTCATCAATTTCGAACTTTAACCTCGACATTTATTTCAACCCTTCAAACTTATTTTCTTCGACAGCCATAATAATTACTACAATATTTATTAACGATCGATCTATCAACGAGCAATCTATCAAAGGATCTCTTGCTATTCTAACTATATTGGAACGTATATTATCCTAAAGAAGTATCTAAAGAAGAAGAAAACAAAAAAATTACATCGTTTTGAAACGAACAGCTTGATTAGAGTAGATATTCTTCGCCAAGAGGGTAGAAAATTAATAACCGTTAAAGTTTACAAATTCCATTGTCGAGCGGACGTGCTCGCGCACCCTCGACTTCGCGCAAATTGGAAATCCTTAACAAAAGAGCCTATCCTCTTCTATTCCATCCCTCCTCTCTCTTTCCCTCCCTCTCTCTCTCTCTCTCTCTCTCTTTCTACATATATATATCTCTCTCCCTCTTTCTCTTTCTACATATATATCTCTCTCCCTCTCTCTCTTTCTACATCTCTCTCTCTCCCTCTCTCTCTCTCTCTCTCTTTAGAACCTCCCACTCCGCCCTTTACTTCTTTTCCACAAGCATTTCAAGCATCCTCCACTTTATCCTCGAACTCGTGCAACATTCGAGAGAAACTTGTACACCATCGCCGTTTCAACGCGTATCTTAACGTTGATGTTCGTAATTAATGCAGCTCGTTACTGCACACACACACACACACACACACACACACATATATATATATATATATATATATATATATATATAGTTATATATGTAGTTATATACGAAACTATCACTATGACTTAAAGTTTAAGTAAAGATTTCGACGTATCGTTTACCCCCCCCCCTCTCTCTCTCTCTCTCTCTTTCTATCTATCTTCAGAATTTACTCGGATAATTTTCACAAGATTAAAATGACCGAACAAACTGACGAACGAACGAGAAATAAAAAGAAATAAAGGAAAGAAAAAAAAGAAAGAGGAAAAAAAAATGAAAAAAAGATTCAAGTATTACTTCCTCTAATTTTCACTAGAAATGAACTTCATTCGACTCATCTTTTACATCCTGAACGTACTCCAACTTCATCTTGAAGATTTCACCCTACCTTCCTTTCCCCTAGTTTTTTTACTTTTCATCATCATCTTCTTCTTCTTCTCCTTCTTTTTCTTTTTTTTTTTATTCTCTGAGAAAAACTTGTGAGTAGCCGGACTCGTGGAAAAAGCATCCAAGCGAAAGCAAGCACCCCAAGGGCACGCGAGTGAATACGAATATGCTATTCTATCTCTCTCTCTCTCTCTCACTCTCACTCACTCTCTCTCTCTCTCTTATTTACTCTGTATCTTTATCTCTATATCTCTATCTATCTATCTATCTATCTATCTATCTTTCCATCTATCTATCTCTCTCTTTCTCTTAGAAATATTCTCGAGGCTTGCTCGCTTTGCTACGACAGTGTAAGCCTGTTCAACAAAAAGAAAGAAAGAGGATAGAGATAGATAGATAGATAGATAGAAAGAGAGAGGAATAAAGAGAAAGAGATACGACGACGTTTGTTTATAGAAGACTTCGGTCTCTATCTAGGATCGGACCGCACACATTGTGAAGAGCAAAAAGAACGAAAGAGATGGAGGTAGAGAGAGAAACAGAGATAGAGAGATAGAAACATAGAGAGAGAGAGAGAGAGAGAGAGAAAGAGACTGTAGTATACCTTTTGCAAGCAATGAGATCGCATTGCCCCTCGTTTCTTCCGGTTGGCCTGTATCGGACCCAACACACTCAAAACTACTCGCGCGACTCTTTACCAAAACGGAGGGATGAAAACAATGGGGCGACGTTAAAGGCAATATTAGTTTTTATTTCCTCTCTCTTCTCTCTTCTCTCTCTCTCTCTCTCTCTCTCTCTTTCTATATACATATATCTCTCTCTTTTTCTCTTTTCTTTCTCTGTCTCTGTCACTGTCTACCTGTCCCTCCATTTTTTTTCTCTATATTCCCTTTCCCTTTCTTCTTCTTCTTCTTCTTTCTATCTTTTTCTTTTCCTTCTTTTTTTTTACTTTTTCCTGTTCTTTTTTTTTTTTTTATCTCCCAGCCATATCGAACCAAATGGCGGCAACTCTCACACGTGGAGGGAAGATACGTGAGGGACGTCAAACGCAAATGGCCGCGAGTTTTGATACTTACACGTGCTGGTCGTAGTCTCTCCCATGTATATTTTCTTTCGTTCCATTCTTTTTTCTTTCTTTCTTTCTTTTTCTTTTTTTTGCTTTTGTTTCTGTTCGTCTCTACTCGCCGCTATCGCCTTTTTTTTGTACTCCACCCTACCTCCCACCACCCTCAGTCAATAATTTACGACTTATTTCTCGTTCATATGCTATTTTAAAAGGTTTCCTTAACTGTTATTATTGTTTATATATTTTCATGAGATTATCATTATTCGACTGAAAATAAAAGCTCGAAATTTGTTCTGGTTATTACTCGTTTATTCGTTCGTTCGTTCGTTCCTGTTTTTGATATTCTTTTTAACATTTGTTTATTTCTTTTCTTCTTGTTTAATTCTTATTTTTAATTGTTATTTATCCACGTTATTATCTTTCTATCGCGTAATCTATTTAATTCTATTTTTATTCTTTTTATTTTTTCTCATGGTTGTTTTTATTTCGTTTAGTATTTACAATGTTGGATGATTATTGAAAATATTGCGCGAGATTCTATATCGCCGGCATTTTAATATTATGTTTATACGGATGATAAATATGTATGGATATTTATGAAAATATTCAATAAAAATATGCAAATTTTTAATAAACGTATATGTATGTATTGAAAAATACTTTTCGTAATCATTCTAATAGGTTATTGATTATCATCCTATAGATTATAACGTTACAATGCATGATGAGCGTTTTCTTTTTCTGTCTTTTCCGTTTTTTTTTTTTTAATTATACTTTACATATTTTTTTCTTTTTAATTCGACGTTAATCCTCATATAAAAATTTTGCTTGAACGTTTGAACTGTTATTTTAATAAGGAATAAAACATCCCGATGGAATTTTTATTCAAATCTAAAATAATTCTCCGTTTTACCATACTACTTACTATTAATATTAAACACAAAAAAAAAAAAGAAAAAGAGAAAATGACAATCATCGATTACGATTATTGTTAGAAGATAAATATTTCACGATGAGATGAGCACGACGTTATCCACGTAGATATATAAAAAAGAAATACAATAAATTTTAAATAAAATACAATATATATTTTATATTAAAATATTTATATTAAAATTATAAATAAAATACAATAAAAATACAATATATTTTATTTCTTGTACAATATCTCTCGTACAATTGAAGAAGAAAAAAGAAAAGGACAGAAGTAAAAGAAGAAGAAGAAGAAGAAGAAGAAGAAGAAGAAATAGAAGAAGTAGAGGAAGAAGTAGACGAAGACGTAGAAAAAAAATAGAATTACAACAAGAATAAAAAATGTAATTAAAGCAAGAAGAAAAA
>NC_066604.1:965000-967500 GCF_905475345.1 Vespula vulgaris
AAGTAAAAGAAAAAGAAAAAGAAGAAGAAGAAGAAGAAGAAGAAATAGAAGAAGTAGAGTAATGTATTGTAACGAAACAAAATACATATGTCGTATTTTAGAATGGTCCTCGTTACTTGGCTTAAGCTGGGACGTTCATTCGAGGCCCCTTTGGTGAACTCTATAGAAAAGAGACGGAAAGAGATAAAGAAAAAATAAGAGAGAAAGAGAGAAAGAAAGAGAGACAGTAACATAACCGCTTACATTTGCTCTCCTTCAAGGGGAATCGTAGAGAGGAACAAGAACGAACAGATTGCCGTGCAATGGACGCGATAAAAGCAAAACCGTCGGTGGTAAGCTCGTGCCAACCATTGTATTCACGTCACGGTTTTCTTTCTCTTTCTTTCTTTCTATTTCTCTTTCTCTCTCTCTCTTTCTCTCTTGTTCTCTTCTTTATTTCCTTCCTCGATGTACCTTTACGATTCGATCCGTATGTACAGAGCAACGTCATTTCGTTGCAACGGAACGCGGATGTTCTATTCTCTTGTGTATTTATGTGTGTATGTGTATATGTGTGTGTGTGTGTGTGTGTAAGTTTCGATAAGTTCGTGACTTGTTTCATATAAGAATATAGTAGTGATATTAAAAAAAAAAAAAAAAAAGAAAGAAAGGAAAAAATTGTATTAAAAATTGATAGAAATAATCGAAAGGATACTCGTTCGATAGATTATTTGATAGCTTTTAGTATATTCGAGATAAAATATATTTTCGATCGAACCAAACTATCTTTCTCTTTCTCTTTCTCTTTTTATTTCTATTTTTCTTTTCCTCTTTTTATTTTTTAATTTCGATCTTTTGACCAGAGAAAGAGAGAGAGAGAGAGAGTACGGTCATGGTTTGTAACGTTTTTGAATTTCGATTAAAATATGATATTTTCAGTGAACATGTATTATATACGTGTATGTATATATGTATATATGTGTAAGTAAGTGTACATAGTTCAAGCGAGTTAAAATTAATCGAGCAACGTGCAACAACGAAACAATGAAAAATGAATGAAAGTTCACGAGCAACATTGCTTTTGTATTTTTAAAGACAGTCGACATTGATGTTACAATGTCCCATGTAACAAAATGGATCGACGTAATGCATATCGTTCGATGGTTATCGTACCGCCGTTAGCCATTACTTCCAATCGAGACTTCCAAATTGGACTCCGAGTACCCTCGAATATGTGGCACTCTGTAAATTTCGTGACCTTTGCCCTCGGCCCATCAATCCTCGTACATCAAGATATATATGTAAATGAATGTGTGTATATACTACGTGTGTATATACTTTATCTGTTAGAAGTAAAATGTCGAAGAAGTAATCCGACAGGAAAAATCGAAATCTCTTTGCGTTCGACTCGTATTTCTCAAAGTAGAAAATTCGAATTTAAAAATGTATATGTTAGGTGTATATGTATTATATATTGTTATATTATATTAAAATGTATATCTTGATCGATTTTATTATCAAATTGATATGTATATATATATAGTTTTTTATATGTATTAATTTATTAATTTATTTATTGATTTATTGTATATTTATCTAAATTTGTATATAATAATTTATATGTAATATTTATGTATAATATAAATATTATATATTAAATATTGGATATGTAGTGTATATATATATATTTATTTATTGATTTGTTATGTTTCACCTTCATATAAATTTATACATAATAATCTATATATAATATTTAAATGTAATATTAATAATATACTTATATTATATAATAGATATGTAATGTCTATATATATACATATATATACACTATATCTATATTTTATCTATAATAAATAAAATTTCTTAAAAGTAATAATCCGATGGGAAATATCGGCCTCTCTACGTTCGATTTTTCTCAGAATAAAAGATTCAATTTAACTTACATGAACAAGTACATACGTAAATATATATAATAAATAAATAAATAAATATATATAATTATATTATATATGATCTATGTATATACACGAAGAAAAAACGCGAATGATCTCCAAAAAGCTGCGAGTATCATCCTTGGGGAATTAAAATGCCCGTGAGAAGGGTTAACGCGTCGCGTTTCGTATTTCGTGCGATAAATCACAAAAGGATTTAATCAGTAGCATCAAAGGGTGGGCGGTAACGATGGTGGTGGTGGTGATGGTGGTGATGGTGTTGGTGGTTATAGTAATGGTGGTAGAAGTGGTATGGCGGGAGAGGGAGGGAGGAGGTGCGTGTGAGGAGGTAAAAAGCATGAGTGTACGAACGTTGTGTTTAGTCGTCTATTGCTCTCTATCTTTCTATTTCTATCTTTATTACTTTCATATATATATGTATGTGTGTGTGTGTGTGTTTACGTGTATGTGAATATATATATATATACACAAATGTAGAGGTGGATTAGAGTCTCGTATATACACACACACAAGCGCATAAGTATGTACATAAGTATATTTATGTATGTATGTATGTATGTATGTATGTG
>NC_066604.1:970000-1010000 GCF_905475345.1 Vespula vulgaris
ATTTCATACGAAGTATATAATTATTATTTAAAAAACAAAAAAAAAGAAAGGAATGGAAGTGTACTGATGTACAATATATAATTATGAAATGTAAAAGTTATTTCACGTGAGATGTATAATTATTGTTTAAGAAAAAAGAAAAGAAAAGAAAAAGAAAGAACTACGCGTGTAATGTACAATTGTAATCATGAAATACAAATTATTTATTAAAACATTAGTTTGAGTTAAATTGCATCACCTTTTGTAGAATAATACGTTCGATAGCTGAGATACAACGTATTTTTTATACATTAATAACAAAAATATTTTGCGTGATAAATCTTTCTTGAGTTGAAAATAAGAAAAGAAAAGTAAAAAAATAAATAAATAAATAAATAAATAAAAAAAGAATAAAGAAAAATAAAAAAATAAATGAAAAAGAGAAGAAAGAGCTTACACCTTCGACTTACGTACAATGCGAGAAAACTGTATTTATTTAAATTTTCTTTTTTTTTATTCTGGGGGATGAAAATCTACGAACCCTTAAAAAAAAGAAAAGAAAAAAAAAGATGGAGAAAAAGACATAAAAAATAAGATTCAGCAAAAATACAAAACTAAGTACTTACATACGTTAACAACTCTCGGCTACTCATGTACCTTAACTAATGTTTAAAACTTATATTTAAGTTAAAGAGCTCTCGCAAATTTCGCGAAAACCTCTCTCTCTCTCTCTCTCTCTCTCTCTCTCTCTCTCTTTCGCGTATTTATTACACTTTTAAAGCATAAAATAAATTCAAATTTATGTGGGAATAAAAATAAATCTCTCAACAATTATTTAAACGATATACCGATCTAACATTTATATTCGAAGTTCGAACAAAATATTTATTTATCGTATACTTAATTAAACAATAATTTATTTAACGATAAACATTTATTATGAAAATTAATCGATTAAATAAAAATTGTAAATCTTAAAATTAAAATCGTAAAATTAAAATACATTACCACAATCTGTGCTCTCTGATTGAGATGTGGAATTAAATTAAAGATGAGTAAATACGAAGATGCGATTTTGTCCGACGATTTTTTACTTTTCTTGATTTCGAAAGCTTCCTTAAAAATCTACGAACAACTCGAACGATTAAATTTTGCATAAAATCTAAAACTAAATCGAACCTATCTCTAAACGCTAAATTATCAAAAGAAGAATAAAAAAAGCAGAAAAAAGAAAGAACACAGAAAAAGAAAAGAAAAAAACGAGAACGATCCTCACGATCTTCTAGATAAAATCCAATAAGAGTTTCCTAAAAATGTTGAAATAAATTTACGATTAATAAATTACGAATACATTTATCTCTCGAGCATTTAAAAATTGCCGGGTGTTTTGATAAGAAACAAAATCCCTTTGTTTGCCGATTACCCGGCCCTTTTCATTATATTGGCTGATAAATCGACTCACAAATATGCACACTGTGCACATTATGCACATACACGAGGATACACAGAATGGACGCGTGGCAAAAGTAAAGTAAAATAAACGAGCAGAAACTGGTAGGTTTTGAAGGGTGCTCTTTTCTTTTTTATTTTTCTTTCTTTTTTTTTTTTTTTTTTTAATATCCAGTTTCTCTGCTTTACTTCCCGTATCAATAACTTAACGTACACTTACTTAAAAGCATGGTAAATATAAGGGGAAGAAGCTTTAGGTATCTCTTTGCAAATGAAAAAGTTTCTTTTTACCTCCCCCTCCACTCCACCTCTTTCAACCCCTACCCCACCTTTTTCAATTCCACCTAACTATCCCTTACTCTTCGAATCGAATGGTCACGTGTAATACTTAAACTGTATTATCGGTGAAGTGCGAGAGACGATTGAAGAAGAGAGAAGAGTAATCAAATCGAAGGAGGGTGAAGAAGAGAGAGAGAGAGAGAGAGAGGACGAAAAAAAAAAATTAAACGTGGAGAACCCTCGATCACGGAGGAACACGCGTAAAAAAGGCGAGCTTCGAGGACGGATTAATTTTCTCTTTTCTTTTCTTTTCTTTTCTTTCCTTTTTTTTTGTTTTTCGTTTCTTCTGCTTTTTTTTTGTTTTGTTTTTATTTTTTCATTTGATTTTTTCTCTTTCTTCCTACGATCGGTTTGTTTCGTGTAGAAGACGTAAAGATGAAAAAATTAGTAATAATTATGATAATAATAATAATAGTAATAACGAGTGAGTAAATGAATGAGTGAAAGATGAAATTATTTCTGAAAGGGATGGAAATCGTATCAATGAAGTACAAAAAGAGAAGATTAAAGAGAGAGAGAGAGAGAGGGAGAGAAGGTGAAAATACGAAGAACAGGACAAAAAGAAAAGAAAAAAATTCAATAAATTATCCTCACTCGTTTCTTCGTTCTTCCATCCGTTCGTTTTGTAAGGATCGAAGAAAAGGACAAAAAAATAAATAAAAGATCAAACAATAAAAGAAGACTAGATAAGTAAATATTAAAAGAAAGAAAAGAAATACTATTTAGATACTATTAAATATTATCTAAATAAATAAATAAATAAAAATTATGAGAAGAAAAAAAGAAAAGAAGAGAGAAAGAGAAAGAGAGAGAGAGAGAAAGAGAGAAAAAGAAAACTAAAGAAAAATATAGAAAAATATAGAAAAATAAAGAGAAAGCAAAGGGCAAAGGTCTCTAGGTGTTTCGAAATAGAATAGATACGGCCCTGATCCGTTGCTCGTGGCAAGTCAAGGGTTCCCTTTCGAAGGACGAAACGACGGCTTGAGTTTTGTTGGCGTACAACTTGAAACTCAATCTAACGGGACTCTTCTTACTATATCATTCGTTCTTTTTCTTCTTTTCTTTCACATTCTTTCTCTCTTTCTCTCTCTCTCTCTCTTTTTCTTTCTTTCTTTTAACACATACACACACTCGTTTCATCCTTCTCTCTCTTACAATAGTATCAAAAAGTCTTACCCTCTTTCTTTACTCTTCTTCATCCCATTTGTGCAACATATCTCTCTCTCTCTCTCTCTCTCTCTCTCTCTCTCTCTCTTTTTGTTCTTCGTTTCAAGACGAAAACGATACATTCTCTCTCTCTCTCTTTTTCTGTTTCTTTCTTTTCTGTATTTTTCTTTTTTTTATCCATCAGAAAAGAATCTGACCGATGTGTGTGTATGAAAGAGAGACAGAGAGAGAGGGAGAGGGTGGGAGAGGGTGAGAGAGAGAGAGAGAGAAAGATACGTGTGTCGTCTCGGAAGATATATTATCAGATAATGAAGATATATCATCGAAAGAAAGTTGTCCCTTCGATTTTATTTCTAACCCCTTTCGTCCCTTTCGTCCTTTGTTGATAACTCAACTTCTTTCTCTTTTCTTTTCTACCCTCTGTTCTTTTCTCGATTTTCTTTCTTTTTCTTTTTTCATTTTTCAAAATCCTCCTCCTCCTCCTCTTCCTACTACTGTCTTTATTTTAGAATAATATTTAAAATAATATGTTTAATATATTGTATTAAATATAATGATATTTATTATGTATATAAATTGAATTTATCAATTATAATCATATTTAATATATATATATAAATTTAATTTATTGATTATAATAATATTTAATAATATTTAAATAATATTTCTTTATTTGTAATATCTCTTTATTTAATCTTTTCTTATTGTTTCTTTTCATCTTTTATTCTTTTCTTTCTTTTCTTTTAATCTGCTTGTTCTCTCTCCCCCTCCTTTCTTTAATAATTTTTCTCTTACAAAAAGTTGTAACTAAAAATTATATTAAAGATGGTCGAGTGAGTATGCAGAAGAAATTGATTAAAATAAATCGAATATAATAAATGGAATGGAATAAAAATAATATTGTTTTTAATAAGTGGTTAATATTTTTATATCTTTAGTACAGATATTTAATTTTTGTACGTTTGAACAATTAAATAAAAAAAGTGAGAAAGAAAGAGAGAGAGAGAGAGAAAGAGAGAGAGAGAGAGAAAGAGAGAGAGAGAAAGAGACAGAGAGAGAAATATAATATTGTTTATAAAATATATATAGACTGAAATATAATATTCTCTAATAAAATTTATATTTCACGTCCTATTAGATTTTATTTTGTCGAGCTATCTAACTCGAGTGCTTGATTTTCGATTACCTTTGTCAAATATTTTATTTCATAAGAGTTTACTAATAGTTTTTAAGTACTACACAGTGTTTACAAACTTTTTCTCAATGCAATTTATAAAATCTATAATATGTAAAGTAACTTTATAACGAAGCTCTTAATAATTCGAAAAAAAAGAAACGGAGCAAAAATAATTTTTCTTTTTTCCGTTTTCTTTTTTTTTATTGTATATATATATATATATATATATATATATATATATATATTATATATATTTTTTTATTTTTATAATTTTTTTTTTTAATACCGTTTCGATGTATTCGAAATAACAAACCAATTAAAATATTTCCTCGCATGTATTAGAGCATCCCAGTACTGTAATACAAAATATAGGGTGTTCACAATTTTTGCGTATGAATTCTCCCTTCTATATTTTTGTTTGTTTGTTCTTTTAATTCTTTTTTTTTTCGAGAAAGACAACGTTCGAAATTTGTTCGATAAATTTTTACTAACACCCTTGTTAAGTATCGTACTCAACAATGAATTGCTTTTACTTCTGTTATTTGTATTTACAAGACACGTGGGTTGTTATTATACGCCACCATTTGTCGCCAACATCGTGCTGTTGCATCGTTTCGTATTATTATTATTATGTATCATTATATCTGCCTCGAATGATTTCATAAAAAAAAAAAAAAACATTGGGACAAATGGAATTATGTACCAGCCTTTTTTTTTCTTTTTTTCATCAGCTTATTTAATAATGTTCCCAACAAAAATTTCTATTCGCGAACACCGTACACGTAATCGTGCCATCTTTCAATTGAATTAATTATGGATTTTGTTTCTTTTTTTTTAACGTAAAATATATTTAAAAAAAAAAGTATAAAAAGAAGTGACCTAACGTAGACAACACACACACACACACATACACACACAGAGACACACACGTATATACACATAGGGTGTCCCAAGTTTTAACGATCAAACTTCACCGGTATACTCCATCGATCTAAATAAAATCAAAAAAAAAAAGAAAAAAGAAAAGAAAAAAAAAGATGTTACATAAACATAGCCTGTTCAAAACATTATTAAAAAGTTACAACAAGAAATAAGAATCATAGTGTAGAACGGTGAGCAACGTGAGAAAAGGGAAAGAGAGAAAAAAGAAAGAAAGAGAAAAAAGATAATAAAAAAAAAGAAAAGAAAAAGAAAAAGAATACGAACGAGGGGTTGTGAAGCTCTTCGCAACGCCACGAGTTTTTCTCTCGATTTTTAGATTTAAGTAACCCACTCCAACTCGCGATGAAAACATCACGTACATACATACCTTCCTCTTCGAGTTGTTCTACGAGACGCGTTCCAGCATTTTTTCACGGAGCTCTCTTCGAATGTAGAAATAAAAAACGAAAGTAAGAAAGAAAAAGATGGATAGATAGACGGATAAATAAGAATATAGATAAGAAAATAGAAAGAGAGAATATAAGAAAAGACAAAAAGATAAGAAGATAATACAATGATAATTCATTGATTTCGTAAAACTCGTTAATACGAAAGTAAGAAAGAAAAAGATGGATAAATAGATGGATAAATAAGAATATAGATAAGAAAATAGAAAGAGAGAAAGAAAAAGAGAGAATATAAGAAAAGACAAAAGGAAAAAGAAAAAGATAAGAAGATAATACAGTGAGATAGTTCATTGATCTCGTAAAACTCGTTAATACGAAAGTAAAAAAGAAAAAGATGGATAAATAAGAATATAGATAAAAAAATAGGAAGAGAGAATATAAGAAAAGACAAAAAGATAAGAAGATAATACAATGATAATTCATTGATTTCGTAAAACTCATTAATAATTAAGTAAGAAAGAAAAAGATGGATAAATAGATGGATAAATAAGAATATAGATAAGAAAATAGAAAGAGAGAATATAAGAAAAGACAAAAAGATAAGAAGATAATACAGTGGTAGTTCATTGATTTCGTAAAACTCGTTAGACTTTATTATAGATAGATAGATACAAAATCGATGGTGGTAGTAATGTTGTTTGATCTTAAAAAAAGAAGAAAAATAAGAAAGAAAAAAAAAAGAAAAAAGAAAGAGAGAGAGAGAGAGAGAGAGAGAGAGAAAGATGAAGAAGAAGAAGAAGAAGAAGAAGAAGAAGGAGAAGGAAAAGAGAAATGGTTGGAGCCCTTAATGGGAAAAGCCTCGCATTTTGCAACATAACCGCAGGGACGGCCCTCCAGCTACAAAGAATCACTTGCCACCCCAACTGCAGAGTGAGCTCCGACAAAGTTTTCAGACCAGTTCGCACAGGGGTGGTTCTAAAGAACCTTATTCAACCCCTACTATCTCTCTCTCTCTCTCTCTTTCTCTCTTTTCTTTTTTTCTTTCTTTCTCTTTCTTTCTTTCTGTTTCTTTCTTACTCTTACTCTTACTGTTACTGTTACTGTTACTCTTTCTCTTTCTTTCTCTCTCTCTCTCTCTCTTTTTCTTTTTCTATCTCATTCTCGTGGAACAGACAACGGCTAATAGTATAAAGAATGTGGCTAGTTCTTTTCGTCGACTTAACGATACCAGAAAACCCCTTGAACAAATTGTTTAAATCACAGTCGGTTCAAACCTTCTCCCTTTTTACACCCCTTTTATATCCTTTTTTTCAGTGATAATTTATTATGAAATATAAAGTAAGGTTTTATGTTAATGGTCGAGTAAAATCGCTATACGCGTGTGTGTGTGTATAGGGGTGATTTTAGAAATTGATATTAAAAACTGACACGTTGAGAAGTCACGTAAGATTTGTTTTTTTCTTTTTTTTTTTCTTAATAAAAATTTTGTTTCGTTATGTCCTTTTCTCTTTTGATATATTTATTAAAGAATAAACATCTTATACGTGTGCATGACAATGTTTGTTTAATTGGTATTAAGAGATATTATAAAGAAGTTATTTTTTTTATTAATTTGGAAAGTTATACAGTTATCATATTGTACATGGTAATCTGAAAATGTTAAATAGAATGAAAATAATTGTATTTATAATGTTATTTATATTGATTTATAAAGTAATGTATTATAGTTTAACATGGGTATATATAATAATATTTGTTTTATTTTATGTTAAACGGAAATATGAAGTTATTTGTATTGATTATAAAAATTTATTATTGTTTATTCAAAATATGTATTTTATATATATATATATTCTTTTTTTTACAAATTTATACTTACAATTATGTTAATTTATTATTGTTTCATTGTGTACTTACTTAACGTATTAATGTGACAATATTTTTTTATTTCTTATTAAACAAAAGTATAAAATTATTTATATTAATTTATAAAGTAATATATTAATATATACTTAACATATATACGTATATATATTTTTTACAAACTTATATATTACTATAGTAATTTATTATAGTACATTGTTCTATAATATAATATAAACTTAACACATTCACATAACAATACAATAATTTCTTACTTCGTATTGAACAAAAGTATAAAATCATTTATTATATAAAATCATAAAATTATATACATATATATATATATATATATATATATATATACATATATATATATAACATAAAATTTAATATAGAATTTAAATATAAAAAGAAAAAAGAGAATATAATAAAAATAAAATAGAATATAAATACAAAAAAAAAAGAAACAAAAAATTAAAAATATATCAGAATACTTTACAAATTACTATTACAATCCGTATTACAAACGAACGATTTGTCGATAATCACGTAGAAGATTATCCAAAAAGATTATCCAACGTTACCAGAGAGATTACGATCTTAATTAAAACGAGAATAAAATTTCTTAATTGGTCTAAAACGCCTGCATGGATATCGCTTAAGGAGAGGTAGAAAAGGAAGTAAGGGTAAGAGAGAAATCCTGACCTGGACATCAAAGCCTTCGTCCGTTTTAAAACGACGTACTACCTTTCTCACGTCGGCTTAAACTGGAGTGGGGGTGGACTAAGGGTGGAATAAGGGTGGGAGAAGAGGAGAGGGTGAAAATATCTCCCCTATAACAACGGGCCAACGCGGATATACTTGACGTAGCCCGCGGGAGCAAACTCAACAACGGACAAAGACTATGGGGGAACTGATGTGAAGGAAGTATGACGAACCAAAGAAGAGAATATATATATATATGTATGTATGTATGTATGTATGTATGTATGTATGTATGTATGTATGTATGTATGTATGTATGTATGTATGTATGTATGTATGTATAAGTCAGTCTACTTGTATACTTCTCCTTCTGTCCTCGACACTTGGAAATAGAATTGTTAGATTTGCTATAATTTGAGGAACTCGTTATACACGTTATTGTTTTGTCGTGTTAACGTTTCAAAAATGTTTATAAAATTATTTTGTTATATTTTGTTATATAAGGGTGGTATTTTACGTATATTAAGTAGCGATTGTAAAAAACATAGGTTGATTATAACTCGTTAATTATTAACTTGCAGCTTATACTCGTTTAATGATATTTTTATGATAAAATATCTAATCGATTAAAAAAGAAGAAGAAGAAGAAGAAAATGACAAAGAAAAACGTAATGATTCTAATGTGCCATAAGGAAAAGTAAAATTCAATAAATTTCACATCCAACTGGAATATTCTATTTCATATCTTTAAAATAATTGACAAACAATATGAAATGTTATTTGATACATTATATGTTACATATATCTATAAATATTTTTTTCCTTTTATATATGTATATATCATTTTTTATATACACAAACAAATACATATTATACTATATATATATGTATTTATTTAGTTATTTATTTATTATATATGTATATAATATTATAATATACATAATACGTATTAAAATATATATTTATTATTATTATTCATTTTTGGATTCAAAGAAAAAAAAAAGGAAAACAGAACCATAAACAAAAAAATGATCAAAAAAAAAAAAAACAAATCCGCCTAAAAAGAAAACAAATATACAAATATACACTCTCTATCGCGTTTCGAACGAATACCCACACGTACTCCTAATATCGATTCTCAATTTGATTAAACGAACTCTTTAAGCATGCCAGAAGAGAAACGACCTTAGAATTTACCAAAGAAGAAAGGAGCCGTCTCGCACAGCCGTTAAACCACGCGTGCACCCTCGATTTACCACCGACTACAGGACTCTCTGATAGGACTACGGTGAAATAGGGTGGGTGGTTGGTGGTAATGGTGGATGGGTTGCGGTAGGAGGGGGTGAGTCCCCTTAATTAAGCGGCAAACGTTCTCTTCCGGTTATTAAAATCGCGCGCCCGGTTTTTGTGGTTCAAAGAGCCTGAGAATATTAGAACGTAGTAATACTCCCGAGAAACGTGCTCCTTTTTCTTTCTTTTTTTTTTTTTTAAGTAGTAAGGGGTTGGAAATAGAAGGGGTAAAGGGTGAGATGACGACGAGATATCTATGGGGGTCACGATTAATTTTTACAAGAGAATACCTACCAACGAGTTTGACAAAAAGAGCTTTTCGAAGAGGTATTGTAAAGAAGGTTAAAAGTGAGGTTAGGTTAGACAATGTGAAGTTAGCTGAAAGGTAACGAAAAGAAAGAGAGAGAGAGAGAGAAAGAGAAAGTGAGTGTATTTTCGATTTAGAAAATAGAGGCATGAAATATTCAGGAAGTTCACGAAAACATTTCTTACGTTCGAGCGATCTTTTGTTTTACTTTTTTTCTTTTCCTCTTTCATTTTTAGCATAACGCGCACGTGAGAGAAATAGAAAAAGAAAGAAAGAAAGAAAGAGAAAGAGAGAGAGAGAGAGATATAGAAAAATGTCTGAAACGGGTTCGATTTGGAAAACATTGCGGGATCAGCAGCCATATTCCTAGAATAGTAAAGGAAAGATAAAGTGGAGGAGTTTAGAGAAAGGAGAAAACGTTTGTTCAATCAGCAAAGACGTTCCGCCATATTGTAGAGGTAAAGTATCTAGAGATGGAGATATAGATAGAGAGATAAAGATATATATATATATATATATATATATAGAGAGAGAGAGATAGAGAGAGATATAGAAGGGATAGAACTCTTTCAGTAGTGATCGTCCTTTCGTCCACCTTTAAATTCGCGATTTTAAAGTGCAACTCCTTCGACTTTGACTTCAACATCAACTTCGGTAGCCCGAATCGATATTTTCTTTCTTTCTCTCTCTCTCTCTCTTTCTCTCTATCTCTGTCTCTGTTTCTCTAGTATTTCCTTCTATCTTCTTTCTCTCTCTTTCTCTTTCTCTCTCTTTTTTTTTTTTTTTTACATGAAAGGCCTTAGTAGGTTGGTGGTTGAGTAGATGGTTGGGTAGTGGAGGAGGAAGGGGTAGAGGGTGAAGTGCGGGGGTGAAGCATCCTCTCTTGTCTCTCATGTCCTCTCGCTTTACCTCACGCTAGAGCAAATACGGCACGTTGACTTTAGTGATAGTTGTGGTGGTAGGGAAAGTAGTGATAGTGTTGGTGGTTGTGAAGATGGTGATGGTGGTGGTGCTGGTGGTTGTTCGCTTAAGGGGGGTTTGAGACCGAGTGAGTTGCGCTTTCTTGCAACGACTCGTTCTAAGCTCTTTCACTGTACCACGTGTGTGAGAAGAATAAAAATGAAGGGATATATATATATATACATACATACATACATATATATATATATATATATATATATATATATATATATAGAGAGAGAGAGAGAGAGAGAGAGAGAGGGAATATTTTTTTTAGCTACTAGTGAATAGGTATTCCGTGAAAATGGAAAAGCGAATAGTTGAATGGTTATTTATATTTGTATGAGTGTATATATATATATGTATGTATGTATGTATATATAATCGATTTACTTGTTTCGTACGGAATTAAAACGAGCAAACTTTTGTACGGGTTCGATCGGGTATTGCATTTCGAGATTTAATTAATTTCTCTTTGAATTGTTACCTACCCTCGGAGTTTTTATAGATCTGTTGAAAAAAGAAAAATAGAAATAATAAAAAAAATAAAAAAATAATCCCACGCATATGTGTGAGAGAGAGGGAGAGAGAGAGAGAGAGAGAATGCTTGTTCGCGTTCATTCTCGATCGAAACGAATCGTATTTTTTACTCAGGAAAATAAAGTTCGATCGAATTTTTATTTATTAACCGATACATCGGGATGTCTCGTAACGATTTTTTTATTTTACAGATTCTCTTTCGTCCCTTCTCTCTCTCTCTCTCTCTCTCTCTGTCTCTCTCTCGTTGAAAAAAAAATAAAATAGAATAAATGAAAAAAAGAGAGATAAAGAAAAGGAAGAAAGAAAACAAAACAAAAATAAATACGAGCGCCTAAGAGACGTGTTAGGAGTGGGTGGAGGGGGGTTGTAAAAGGGGGTAATGTTCGCACCCTCATGGAACAGACGCCCCGGAAATTTACTGGGGGATGAACTGGCATGCTTATACACAAGGATAAAGAGAGAGAGAGAGAGAAAGAGAAAGGACCTCGTTAATTCGCCCTAAAAGGCGTAAAGTACATAATTATAAAACAGTATAATAATTATTCTGACACTACGATAACGAGCATTATGATTTTTTTGACCGAATGTAATCGTCGTTGCCGCTATTTTTATTATCGTTATTGTTGTTGTTATTGTTGATGGAATTTTGTTAAGAAAAAAAAAAAAAAAAGGAATCCAAATGAAAAATAATATTCATCAAGAAAAAAATGATCGACGTAGATTTTTGTACTTATTTGAATCATATGATTTAATATCAATATTGAATTATAATTTAATATGATTTAATTATATAATTTTAATAGTTATTTCAATGATACGTATACATATGTATACGTAATATTCTTTAATGTCGTACGTATTTATATCTGTCACAATTTTGCTTTTCTTTTTTTCTTTCTCTTCTTTTCTTTTTTCTCTTTTTTCTTTCCACCCCCCTTCGTTCCTCTCATTTAACTCGGTATTCTAAACCCTCTATTCTCTCGGTGATGCTAGTTCAATGAACGGAGAGCCAATTCGCTGTCTCAAACGGATAGACTTTAATTAAAGCCGAATTCGTGAACGCGTTCGAAGGAAAACACGAGCCACTAGCTGGTCCAACCCAACCCCCAAACAATCCACCCCCTCCCTGTAACTACCCCCGGTGTGCTTGCTAGAGGACCGTCGCCATAAAGGCTGAAACGATTTTCTGTTAGTGACATCTGAAATTGGGGTGGGTGGGTGGGTTGGTAGGAGGTTGGAAGGTGGGTGGAAGGGTGGGTGAAGGGGAGGAAGGGTGGTAACGAAACCAACCTAGCAAAACGAAACGAACGTTTCGTTCGTTCGTTCGTTCGTTCGATCGTTCATTCGTTTCTAATTCTCACAATGATTTTTCACGTAACATGCTATGATTGATTAGAAGAGAAAAAGAGAGAGAGAGAGAGAGAGAGAAAGAGAGAAAGAAAATAACACAACAATTGTTGAGAACTAATAAACTTATCGTTTCTTTTTTTTCTTCTTTTCTGTTGTTTGTTTTTTCTCTATTATTTTAACATTTTCAAAAAGAAACATACGATTTGATTGGACCAAAGTTTGCAAAGATTTATTATTCCTTAATTTATTAATTCTTAATGGCCCGGAAAATTTATTTATTTGTTTATTTATTTATTTATTTATTTATTTATTTATTTATTTTTTTTTTTCTGTAGTATCACCATCTAAAACGACTCAAAGCCGTTGACGTCCGACACACGTAGCTTGGAACGAGTCGAAATGAAAGTTTAATTAAAGCCGGGAGAGATTACGTTGCGGAACGAAGATCGAGACAACGTAGCTTCGAGCTTTGTTAGTAAAAGAGAGAGAGAAAAAGAGAAAGAGCTACGTTCTCCCTCTACTCCTTTTCATCCCCACTTAACCATCTCACCCATTCCAACCACCCTTACTCCCACTCCTCCTTCCGTTAAAAAGCTCTTCGCGTTTTCTGCCAGTGACATTCGAAATTGGCGACAGTCTGCGTCCACTTCAAGGACCCAAGGAACGAGATACCATCGCTATGGACGCCACTTATTTTTCTTATTTTTCTTCTTTTTCTTCTTCTTTTTTTTTTTTGGTTTTCCTTGATCTTCTTTTTTGTATGTTTTTTCCTTTTTCTTTTTTTTTGTCCTCTTACGTGCACTTTTTTTCTCCTTATTTTTACATCGTCATTAACGCTTTCGTTGTTGTCTCATCGATTTTTGTTTGCTGATGATTTTTCCTCCAATTTTTCCTCTCTTTCTCCTCTTTTTTTTTATTATTTTTAACAAACGGAATTGAAAAGCATTGTTGTCATTCGTCGAAAAACGAATTTCGTTTTTAAAGACAGCTGCGAATAATAGTAACCGAAGGTTTTTCTTTATTTGTTTTTATTGTTTTGTTTTTTTCTTTCTCTTTTTTTTTATTGATTTATTATTATTATTATTTTTTTTTGTATCTTCTTTCTTTCTTTACGCGATCTATTTTCTTTTCCTTGCTGTCTGTTTCCTTTTTTTTTTTATTTATTTATTTATTTTTCATTCTAATTTCTTGTTTGTTTTTTAAAAATATTTGGAAATAATAATAGATCATCACTATGGGGGATGGTTTTTCTTTTTATTTTTTTACTTGCTATGTTTTTTTTCGTATTTTTCTTCGTTTCTTTTTCCATTTCGTTTCTTTTTTTTTTTCTTTACGCTGTCTTCTTTTTTTCTTGCTTATCTTTTTTTATTTATTTATTTTTTTGTTTGTTTGTTCGTTAAAAATATGCGGAAATAATAATTGACCACCATTAGAACGGGGACTCTTTAACGATTCTTCTTTTTCTCTTTTTATTTTTTTATTTCCTCATACTTTTTCTTTCGCGTGATCCTTTCTTTGTTTGCTTCGTTTCTTTTTTCATTTATTATTTTTTTTTATCTCTCTCTCGCTTTTCAAAAACGCTTGAGCTTAATAACCGGCCGTTATAGACGGTTCTTTCTTCTCTTTATTTTTTTTTTCTTTTTTATTAACTTTTTTTTTTTCGTTTACGCGGTTTCTCATCCATTCTTTTTTCTTCTTTTATTATTATTTTTGTTGTTGTTGTTCTTTCAGAAACACTCGAGGATGAAATAGCGAATTAAAATGCGTTTTTAGATACGTCGGAAAGTGAATGGAAAGGTAGAAAATGTGAGAGGAAAAGAGATGGAAATAAATTGAAAATATAGATGGTCGAATCATCTCTCTCTCTCTCTCTCTCTCTCTCTCTCTCTCTCTCTCTCTCTCTCTCTCTCCTTCATATTTTTTCCCGTTTCATAATTTTTCCTCTCATTTTCCCTCTCTTTCTCTTTTTTATTATTTCCAATAAACAATATTAAAAACTATTTTTATTATTCATTAAAAATCGATTTTCCTCCAAACAAGAGAAAGACAGAAAACAAAAAAGAGAGAGAGAGAGAGAGAGAGAATTATCAAGAACGACGGAAGGACAGAAACAAAATCAAAAATAAACAAACAAGATAAAGAACAAAACGAAAGAAAGAAATAAAAAAAAAACAGAAATAGAAAAAAAGAAATCTTGAACACAGAATCAAAAAAAAAAAAAAAAGGAAAAGAAAAAGGGAAAAAGGAACAAAAAGAAGTAAAAAGAGAAAGAAGTAGACGAATCTTGACCACAGAATAAAAAAGAAAAAAAAGGAAAGAGAAAAGAAAAAAGAAAAGATAGAGAAAGAGAGAGGAGAAGAAGGAGAAACGAAAAAATAAAGAAAAAAGAAGCAAGAAGAAAGAAAAAAAAGAACGATAGAAAGGGCGAAGGGCCTTTGAAGGTACCGTCACGTCCTCTGATACTCCATAGAGGGAGGAACTTCTTTCTTCTTCCTCCCTCCCACCCCTTTCTCTCTTTCTCTTTCTCTCTCTCTCTATATATATATATATATATATATATATATATATATATGTCTTTCTCTTTCTTTCTTTCATTCTCCAGTCTCCAGTTCTTCAACGTCATTCTCTACTTTGTCTACCCTTTACCCCTTTCCCTCACTCATTTCGTCCATCGTCGTTGTGCCTATACACACTATACCAGGGTTCGTTATTTTATAATTGGCACTATCCGCCCTCTTTCATGAATTATTCCACGCTTCAATAAAGTCCTGGAATATCGACGAGGTCTCTTCGGCTCTTCGTCTCTTTCACCCCCGCCAGTAACACTCCCCAACTCAACCTTCACAATCTCCACAACCACCTACACAACCACCTCCACAATCACCCTTTACCCCCACTCTCATCTCACTCCATCCCCGCCCTACATTTCTCTTCTATCTTTCTTTCTCATTTCTTTTTAGTGATCGATGATACACATTTACGTTGCACGGATTCTTTTTCAAACAACTTTTCCAACGATTTCGAGAGTTGCTTTTTTTCTTCTTCTTCTTCTTCTTCTTCTTCTTCTTTATTTATTTATTTGTTTATTTTAATTTTCTTTCTTTCTTTTTTTTTTGTTTTTTTTTTTGTTAATTATCATGACAAAAGGAGAGAAGGTGTCGTAGCATTGCCAACGTCGTTGTTGCTGTATCGCACGTAGAAAGAGAAATTTATCGTTGGCTCGAGTTTTATTTTTGTCTCTTTTCTTCGTCTCTCTCTTTCTTCCTTTTTTCTATACTGTCTCTCTCTCTCTCTCTCTCCTTTTTTTTCTTTATTTTTTGGTACAGAATTTTGCAAAGGCCAACGAACGAGACGTAACAAAACGGATTCTCTGCCTTTGATCCTCATGGCTCGTGCGGTCGGACGCGCGAATTTCTAACAAAATTTTCATTATTATTCGTCCTGTCGTCCCAAGAGACAAGAGACAAGAGAGAGAGAGAAAGAGAGAGAGAAAGAGAGAGAGAGGAAAGGAATAAAATAAAGAAAGAATAAAAAACAACAGAAAAGAAAAGAAAAGAAAAGAAAAGAAAAGAAAAGAAAAGAGAGACAGAGACAGAGAGAGAGCAAGCGAGCGGAAAAGAATTTTCTCTCTCGTCTGAAATTCATCGATGTGAAAGCAATAATAACTCGATCTATATATATCTATAACTCTTGGATGGTAGCTCGAATGCAAATGGTGGTATTGGCCGGTAAAATCGCTCGACACCGCTCGAGACTTTAATGCAAACGTCAAGAGCAGACAGCACGAGACAAAAAGGAAGGAACGTTCGCGTGCTGCTCGAAGCTTGCTTTCTTTTTTTCACTCCCTCCCCTTTCTCCTACTCCTACTCCTACTCTCCTTTTCTCCTTTTCCCCTTTTCTCCTTCTTTTTCTCTAACTTCGTCTTCGAGAAGAAGAAAGATGGAAGAGAAAAGAATAGAGTAGAGAAAAAAAAAGGATGACAGAATAAAGGAAAGAAAGTGTCTTGAGATTTTTCACTCATACTTTTCTATCTCACCCTTGTTTCATCCTCCCTCCCACCCTCCCCATCGAATTCGTTCTCTATTCTCGGATCTTTGTGTATCTCGTTTCTTCGTATCTTTCGTTTTTTTTTTGCTTTTCTGTTTCTTTTCGTCTCTTTTGCATTCTTTTTGTTTTCTCTTTTTTCTTCCTTTTTTTTTTTTTTAATTATTTATTCGTCTTCGTTCGCTTCTTTATTTGTTTATTTATTTATTTATTTTTTTTTTTTCGTTTTTTTCTGTTGGATTCTCGCGTAAGAAAGGGACGGCATGCGTGTGTGCGTTCGTAAGATTCATTCGCGTTTAAAATCACGTCGTGAAATTGTTTTGAACGTAGCGAGGAAAGGGTACAGGGAGGAATGACGTAGAAAGAAAAGTGGGAAGGGAAATTTGAAAAAGAACAAAATGAAAACGAAGGAAGGTATAATGTAGGTTTTATTTGTGCTCTTGTTTTTGTCTATTTTTTATTTTTCCTTTTCCTTTTTTTTCTTTTTTTAGTTCTTTTTCTTTTTCGTTTCTTTTCTTTCGAATGGGGGTGTGGAGTTGGAGAGAGGAAGAGGAGAAAATATATATCTATGTATTTTAATTGAAATATAAAGATTGTTCTTACAGTTTCTAACATATTTTACTTATAGAGTTATTATTAGACATTTTAATTAAATATTATAATTAAAACATATTTTATTTACATTTGTATATATATATATCTTGTATATATAATTTTTTTCTTATTTTTTTTTATTTATTCTATTTATTAATTTATTTATTTATTCTTGAAGAACTCGTACAATAAAGAACATCATTATAGCTCGATTATACATATATAACACGATTTGTTAAACTCAAAAACATATATAAATAACTCTATGAAAGTATCGATGAAAGGATGAAAAAAAAAGGTGAAAGAGACGAAAAAGATGAAAAGATATATTGTAGAAATTCCTCCTTGTTGGATTCCCATTGAAATTTTTTTCCGAACGTTTCGTTTAACTTGAAATATCGATTTTCATCGGTGGAAGGAAGGAAAATAAAATAGAAAAAGGAAAACGGAAAGAAGAAAAGAAAAAAAGAAAAAAAAAGAAATAAAAAAAGAATAGCCGTAATAAATAATACGGATTCGTAAAATGGACATTGCAAACTTTCATTATTCCTTCGAAATCGTTCGTTTGTAAGATCAAAAAGGAAAAAAAAAATAATCTGAGATATTCGTACCACGTATCAAGAATTAAAAACGAGATACCCTCTCGTACCAATCTCTCTCTCTCTCTCTCTCTCTCTCTCTCTCTCTCTCTCTCTCTCTCTCTCTCTCTCTCTCTCCTTTTATACATATACATATTATTAAAAAAAAAAAAAAAGAGAAAGAAAAAGAAATCAAAGAGAAAAATCGCATTCAACGAGACGCACTTTTAAATTCGATGTTTTCACGCACGTGCAAGTTATTAAGTACACACACACACACATACACACACACACACAGAATGTACATACATACATACATACATACATATATACATACATATATACATACATGTATAAATATATACATACATAAATTCATAAATGCACGCATGCAAATCTGCACGCACGCGTATATATTAATGAAAAAAAAAAAAAAAGAAAGAAAGAAAGAAATAAAAAGGAATGAAACAAAAACCAAGACAAAACAAAACAAAATAATACAAAAATAAAATAAAATAAAATAAAATAAAATAAAATAAAATAAAATTACTTGATATATTTGTAGACGAGACTCGATAGTGGCTATAGCATTACGCTTATAACGTACATTGTGAAGAGAAGCACATTCGTTTCTCTCTTCCTTAAAATATTCTCTCTCTTTCTCTTTCGTAGTAGTCCATACCCAAACCCTCTGTACCTTCTTCCAAACCCTACCCACCATCACCACCACTACCACCACCTTTTTACGCGCGTGACAAAACTTCTCTTTGATGTCAAACGGCCGAACGAGCGCAGACAGCCGTGTGTGTCCCCTCCCAAAACCCCCTTAAACCTCCCACCCCTCTCCACCTACACTCCCTTCTACAACCCTCACTTTCCAACTCTCTTTCTCTCTCTCTCTCTCTTTCTCTCTATTTTCTCCTTTCTATTTTCTCTTTTCTCTCTATGTGCAAAGCACGATTATTGCATTCAACCTCTACTACCGTACGTCGTCGTCGTTCCTTTGGATTTTCGAGTGTGCTACTCATGGTCCACGAAAAGAGAGGACGTACTACGAGATGAAAAAAAAAAAAAAGAAAAGGAAGCATGAGGAGGGACAGGGAGAGAAAGAGAGAGAGAGAAGGAAGGGGTGGATAGAAGATGATAAGGGTTTGGATCCGATCGAAATCAACGGGGAAAACGCAACTTTAACCACTCGAAGGAGAAAGGAAAGTTTTCGACGAATGAGAACCCCTGACTACCTCCCTCTCATCCTTCTTCCTTTTTTTTTTAACCCTCTATTTCGCTTTTTTTTTTCTTTTTTTTTCGCTATTTTTTTTCTCGATATTTCTCTCTCTCTCTCTCTCTCTCTCTCTCTCTCTCTCTGTCTCTCTCGCAACGAAAGTAATATATTCGCTCGTATAATACTTGGGTTTTTTTGTTATTCTTTTTTCCTTTTTTTTGTTTTTTATTTTTATTTTTTTATTCCTCGTCTCGTGGATGGAATACGATGCTGTTTGTAAAACAATGAAAAAAAATGAGTGCAACAATGAAATCGTTGAGACCTTGACACGAGAGATCTGTGGGACGACCTTGAAATGTTTGCAGTTGGAGAAAATGGGAAATGAGGAAAAGAGAAATAAAGGATGATTAGAAATGTTATTTAACAAATGAATATATATATATATATTCTTTTTTTCTTTTTTAAATCAGATCTCGTTCGAAGAAATTTTTGCACGAGTAATGTATTTTCGAAATAAAAATTTGTAAGTATTAAATAATATACTTTATATACATTATGTCAAGTGTATAACTTGGACGAAAAAAAAAAGAAAAAAGAAAGAAAAATAGAAAAAGAAGAAAGACAGATAGATGGATAAATAAATAAATAAATAAATAAATAAATAACGTTAGAAACTTCCGATACGAATTAATATGAAATTAAGAGTAAATAATTTTATATTACTTTACGTCCAACGATAAAATGATAAAACGAAATTAAAAGTAAATAATTTTACGACCGATGATAAACAAAATGAATGAATAAATAAACAAACAAACAAATAAATAAATAAATAAATAAATAACGTTAGAAACTTCGGATATGAATTAATATAAAATTAAAAGTAAATAACTTTAGGTAATTTCACGTTCAATGATAGAATGATAAAACGGAATGATAAAACTCGAAAATCAAAAATTACAAATCTACGGATATTACACACATGTACATATACATATACATACATATGTCATGTACTTAAGCATGGAACTTCAAAGTTACACGGCGTTATAGGGAGTTAATTGCTGGTCGATCGGATCGTTGCATTCCTCTTGAACAAAGGGTTGAAAAAGATAGAAAGAGAGAGAGAGAAAGAGAGAGAGAGAGAGAGGGAGAGAGAGAGAGAAAAGAGAAAAGGGCGAGTCCAATAAAGTGAATGTACTCGAATGGACTACCCCGATCATCCTTTAATTAATTAGCCTACACGAGCTGTCGATCCTTTTCTTTCTTTTTTCTTTCTTTTTTTTTTTTTATTTCACCGTACCAATGAAAAATACCCTTTCGTGTCCTTTCACGTTCTCTCTCTCTTTTCCCTAGCCCATCCTACCCCATCTCAACCCTCCCTATACCATTCAATTATTATTCAATTTATTCAGATATCAAAAATAATAATAGTCATCCAACAATACAATATAAATAATAATCATTATTTAATCAATCGCATGTACGTGAACGAATCAATAATAATAACAATAGCAATATCATCGATATTAATTAAATATCGAATGAGAATATCTTTATCTTTCTATATTTGTTCGAAAAACTCGAAAAAAGAAAGAAGTTACGAAAAAAGAAAAAGAGATTTGAGATTCGTACCAGTCACACAATGAGAAAAATAAAGAGAGAGAGAGAGAAAGACAGACAGACAGACAGACAGACAGACAGACAGACAGACAGAGAAAGAAAAAAAAAAAGAAAAAAGAAAAAAGAAAAAAGAAAGAAAGAATGTAAGGGGAGAGGGATGGAAAGGGGTTGTTTAGGTGACTACGATCTTTTAAAGGGATGATGCGTTTCGTACGCATCTAACGCATATGTAGATTCACTTACACCAACACATATACGTACATACACATACACAACACATACACTGTACATACATGTACGCGAATCTATGTATACATGTAGTTGACTTTAACACCCATTCTGAAGTATCGAAACAGGCGAATTGTTTCACGGGTCGACGGTCTAGACGCTCTTTGTCCTGGTTAAAGTGCCACCTGCTAATTAACGTGGAATTCGGAATCCCTTCGAGAAGAGGATGCCAGAGGTTGTTGTAGTCTAGGCATCGTGGTTACGAAAGTCTTTCTTCTTGTTTCACTCTCTCTCTCTTTCTCTCTCTTGCTCATTACTGACTCAATCTCTCTCTCTCTCTCTCTCTCTTTCTTTCTCTCTTTCTCTCTCTTGCTCATTCACTGATTCAGTCTCTCTCTCTCTCTCTCTCTCTCTCTCTCTCTTTTACTTTCTCTCTCGTACTCATTCATTAATTGAGTCTCTCTCTCTCTCTTTCTTTCTCTCTCTCTCTCTCTCTCTCTCTCTCTCTCTCTATCTATCTATCTTTTCTTCTCTCTATCCTTTTCTCTCTTTGTCTTCCTCGAGAGAGTTCGAGAACATCGGGTGATCGATCTTGAAATTAGTTCCGCAGACTCTTGACTAAACGTACTTGGAAATATTTATCTTCGAACTAGAACTAGTAATTTTTAATTAGAGAGCTCGATATTCTTTTCTGCTTTTTCTTGTTTTCTTTTTTTTTTTTTCTCTCCTTTTTTTTATTCTACTTTTCTCTTCTCGTTGAGTTTTACGTTTCAATCATTTTACAATTTTCTTCGTCCGTTTCCTCTACTATTTCTAACATTTAAATAAGCAATTTTTATATCTGCGACAATACTCGTAAATTATGATAAATTGGTTTAATTTTTTTTTTTCTTTCTTTCTTTCTTTTTTTTTTTTTTTTAGAATTCGTAGAGGAATATGTAATAGAATTTTTAGAAATGTAGAAGAATATTTGTAGAAGAATTCGTAATAGTATTTTTAGAATTTGTTTAAGATCCTAGAAATTAGAGCAGTGTTTTCTTCTTCTTCTTCTTTTTTTTTTGTTTCATCATTTCACAATTTTCTTTATCCATTCGTTTTTCTCTTTATTGTTTAATATTTAAAGAAACATTTTCAAATTTACTATTTAATATTTGTAAGTTACTATAAATTAATTTAATTTCTTTATTGTATTCGTTTAAGATGTCAGAAATCAGAGAACAAAGTTTTTTTTATATTTTGTCACTTCACTATTTTACAATGATCTTTGGTTGATGATTTATTCTAAAAATATTAATAGAAAAAAAAAAAAGAAAAATCAAAACGATTGACAAAATTGATTCATTTATTTCGTAGTCATTGATTCGCATGTATATAAATTCCATGAATCATATTCGCGACCAAGCAAGTTTTGGTCTCTCTTTCTTTCTTTGTTTTTTTTCAGTTTTGTTTTATTTCATTCACTACGTTTACTACTACGTTACGCTTACTACTATCAGACAGACGTAGTAAACGATTTATGAATGGCAATATTTCATGAACGATATCTTCGTAACTAATAATCGTAGAAACGTGAAACCAAAATTATTTCAAACGATAAATCATTCTACTTTTTTATTTATATATCATAAAACTTATTTATAAAATGATATTTAATTATATCATACAGGTATTCACGTTTCAAATTCAAACGTTTGCTAATGATTCTTTTCTTTCGGATATATATTTTCACAAGTCCTTTTTTCTATTAAAATTTCTTTTTATTCAATTTTTTCTAATTCCCCTTTATTCAATTCTACTTCTATTTTATCTTTTTTAAATTGTTCTATTGAAATTATTTTTTTCTTTGTTTCTTTTTTCTTCTTTTTGATAAAACTCCGAAAACAAACGTCTCCAAATTTATTATTAAAAAAAAAAAAAAAAAAAGAAGAAGGAAAGGAAGAATGAAATTGAAAATTTTATTCTATCTACTAAAAAGGCGTAGATAAAATATTTAACGATAATTGTTAATTTTTTATTAAATATATCATTCTTGAAAAATTATATATATATATATATATATATATATATGTTTTTAATAAAACGACGTACGTAAATATTTTATTCAATAATAATTAACGATTCATTATTACATGTCTAAATATATAACGCGTGGAAGAATAAAAAAAAAAAGGAAAAAAAACTAATACAAGCGAATGTATTTTTATATAAATTAAGAAATTGTTTCAAGTTTCATCAGTTTTGGTTTAGTTGATCAATTTCTCTTTTCTTTTTTCCACTTCTTTTCTTCTTCTTTTTTTTTTCAAAAACACGAGATAATCAATCTCACGACGTATATAATTAGAAACTAGAGTATCGTACGAACGAGTTACGCTTACGAGCAGGCTTTTAGTACATAGTTAGTTATTTGCTCGCGTTTTTAAAGAGAAACGCTTATCCGAAGGAAATACTTTTCTTCGTAAAAGCAATCTCTTTATTAGCGTTGCCTTTGGAGCTTGCGTCATTAATCATTGTTTTTCACCTTTCCGTTCGAGATTAATGTTCTCAGTCTTGACGACGTGCGAAAAACAATATCCTCATCTCTTCCTTCCATCTCTCGTTATGAGAACAACGAAAAAGAAAAAAAAAACGAATGAAAAAGAAAGATAAAGAAAAAAGAAAAATAACAGAAATAATAACTTAACAATTTCATTAATTAATGTGATAATCAAAACGATTCCAAACGAAAGTTCTTCGAAGTTAAGTTCACGAAAATGAAAAAATATTTAATAAAAAAAAAATATATATATATATATTCATATATGTATATATACATACCTATAAACACACATATCTATACATATATACTCATATATGTTTATACGCACATATCTATACACAATACTCATATATGTTTATACACACACATATATATACATACACATATCTATAATATGTATATCCACATAAATACACACACATATATCTTACTCACACATATTCATTTGTTCCAGTCGAAAGATTTTATGCGTTCAAAGCGACAGGTAGGTATACCTATATCGCATCGAGTCTCTCGTGCTCTATCGAATAACGAAAAGAGAGAAACATAGAAATGGAGAAAGAAAGAAAGAAAGAGAGAGAAAGAGAGAGAGAGAGAGAGAGAAAGAGATACATAAAGATAGACAAAGATAGAAAGAGAGAGCGAACAAGGTAAAAGATAAAACTCGTTGAGGCGAATAAGCACGCGATATTCTCGCGACACGCAAACGCAAACGCAAACGCAAACTCAAAAGCAAAAGCAAACTCAAACGCAAACGCAAACGTTAACGCATAGGTTATCTAAAGATAGTTATAAGCTATCATTGTGGTTGCGAATAAACTCGATCGAGGTATATCCCAGTTACTCTCGAAAACTCGAAGGGGTGCCGCTGTCGCATTCGCTTGAATAATGCGCCAATATTGTTGGGAGATAAGGAAGGCGTCGTGCATTTATTTCTCTCTCTCTCTCTCTCTCTCTCTCTCTCTCTCTCTCCTTCACTCTTACTCTCATTCTCACTCTTTCATTCTCTCTCTCTCTCTCTCTCTCTCTCTCTCTTGTGTGTTCTAGGGTACCAACCGAGTTCACCTTTGCTCCCAAGCGTAAAATATATTTCGCCGGATTGGCGACATCGCGGTCGACATCGTCGTGCCTGAATATATATATATATATATATATATATATATATGTATGTATGTATGTATGTGTATATATATATATATATATATATAGGCGACGATGGCCATGACATCGCGACTAAGTGGCTAAGACCACGCAACGCGTGAGAAAAGACGAGAACGAGCGTGCACCCTATCATCCTATACTCGACAATAAATTTGTAAAACTTTATACGTATTGTCCCCTTTGTCGCGGAAACACTAATCTTCGTAATCGATCGATCGATCGAATAATAGATCGATTAGGAAAAATAGAAAAGACTCTTGTGAAAACTTCGTTTTTTGTTTCCTGTTTCGTTTTCTTTTTCTTCTTCTTTTTTAGTTTTTTTTATTTATTTATTTTATTTTTTTGTATTTACTTTTGTACCTTCTCGTTTTCGTGATCGATGATCACGAAGAAGAGAAAGAGAATTAGTTCTTGTTTCTTTCATTTCATATTTTTCACAAATTCAATTCTTTTTCCTTTTGTTTCTCTTCTTTTTTTTTTTTTTCTTTTCGTTTTCGATTCGTTCTCGATATCGTCATCTAACTCTTTTTTATTCTTCTCGATCTTTTTTCTTTTCTTTTTTTTTTTTTCAACACCATCATTCAATCCTCGTTTGTCTTCCTTTACTTTCTTTCTTTTTTTCTTCTTTTTAAATTTTCTTCTATCATTCAACCTCTTCTCATCTTTTTCTTCTTTCTTTTTACATTACAATTTTGATATCGTCGTTTAATCCTTCTTTTTTTTTTCAATATCGTCATACAATTCTTTCTTAATCTTCTTTAAAATCTTTCTTTCGTTTTCCTCGATAGAGTCGATTTAAATTCGACGTTATTATTGTATTATTCTTCTAGGAATATTTTTTACAACTTCGTTGGTAATTAATAAAATTAAACAGAGTCTCTAGTCTCCGGTAAAGGAACAATAATGATCACGATGTAAATACATTCTTTCTCTCTCTCTCTCTCTCTCTCTCTCTCTCTCATTCTTTTTTTTTCATACCTTCTTTTTTCTCGAGAAGAAAGGATGGTTAAGTGGAGGAAGAAAGAGAAAAAGAGACAGACACGATAAGGAGAAGGTACACCTTCCCTTTTCCTTGATTCTCTTAGTACGAGAAGAAAAGAGAGATCGTGCTATATTTCAGTGGCACGTCCCACGTTAATGCAGCAATTTTGTAGATAGCGAATTTTGCCGTCCCCTTCTGTTAATTGCCAGTAAAAGCGAGCGAAGAAGATACGACGCGACAACGACAAAGACGAAGACGAAAGCAACCCTACCGAAAAGCAAATGCATTTTCAACGTAGCCATCTTTGTTGGATTCGTTAGACGTAATCACGAATGAGTTGCGACTTATAATTATTATATAAATTAGGATTCTAAACGTTTCGTAATTTCTTTAGGAATTTTCTCATCCGAAAAACAAACTTACAGACAAATCTTTATTCTTCGTTTTATCTCTTCCTCATCAATTTACCACTCACACTGTAAATAATCGTTTAGATTATTTACAACGCGCCTTGTATATACGGAAAATAGATATCGACGATATAAGAGTTTCCATCGAATTAATTTTCGATCAATTATCCCATCGAATTTCATTCAAATTAAACAATTCAATTACAACAAATTGAGGAATTAAATTAAAAATTAAAATGTTGATATTAATCGGCAAATTTTGTTTTCTATTGTAATCCATCGTCGTACCTCAAGATTGATGTTAATTGTTAATTTTTTTTTTTTTTTTTTTTTGTAAGTCGAATTCTTTTTCTTTTTTCCTTTTTGTTTTTTTCTTCTTCTTCTTTTTTTTCGATTGGAATCAATCGGCGTTCCTTTTCACATTCAAAATCGAATCGACGTTTTTATAAATTCAAATTAATAGACACATTTGGAAATTAAAATCGATCGTCGTTTTTTAAAATTGATACGTGCTCTGATATCGATCGACATTTTTTTTTAACAATCGTGATTTTCTTTCTGAAACGAAAACGATCGTCATTTCTCAAAATAAAAATTAATCGCCATTTTTTTTTTACATCCGAAGCCGTCGTTATTTTTTAAAATTGATGTCAATCGACACTTTCCAAAATTGAAATTAATCGTCCATTTTTTTTTTTTTAAATTAAAAGCAATAGTCTTCTTTTTAAAGTTGCTAACAGTAGCATCAATTATTTCAAAACTGAAATCAATCGTCAATTCGTAAAATTGAAATGAATCGTCATTTTTCTAAATCCGAATTAATTATTATCATTTTTTCTTTTTCTTTTTCTCGATGAAAGCAATTGTCATTTTTAAAAACTGAAAGCAACATCGTCGCTTTTGAAAATCGAAATCAATCATAATTTTTCAAAAATGAGATCAATCACAACCTTTCCAAATTGAAATCAATCATAATTTATCAAGATAGCAATCGATCGATTCTTCAAACAGAAATAAATCGTGATACGTTTGAAAAGTGTAACAATTAAATCGGTAATATCTCAATCATATTCAAATCAATCGTATAAATAAAATACAAAAATCATAACAAAAAAATTCGTATAAAATTCGAATCAATCAATCCGTGTATCTATTCCTCTCCTATCCCTTCGCTTTAATATATAGTTTTAATATCAACGATATAGTTTTTCGAGAATATAATTTTCCGTGATGAAAATTGATATTGAAATAAAAATTGATGAGAGTTACGATAAAGGGTGAAAAGAGATGGGACGAAGAAAGAGAATTAACGATAAAAAGAAAAGATCTTACGAGTAATTCGACACGTTTTCGACGTACCTATCTATACATACATATACATATATATATATATATATATATATATATATATATATATATATATATATACATAGACATATATAACCATGACATTTGAACCCAAGGAAAATTTGCTTCTGGAAATCATTCTCTCTCTCTCTTTCTCTCTCCGGTTCTTTTGTATCTTCTCTTCTTCTTCTTCTTTTCTTTCATTTTTCTTTTTGAATATTTTTTTTTTCCTCTTTTTTTCTGATATCGCACAGTATAACAAGTATTCATGGGCATACCAAAGTGCAAGCACGGTTAGACTTTGACACGTGCATAAATTCAGAAGGACGTCCTGGAGCATTGTGAGCGCCTTGTCAGAAGGTTCCTCTCGTGCCTTCTTTAGAAATGCCATTTCTCTGCGTCACGCGCTTCTCGTTTCGCGATCTTTCCTTTCTTACCTTCTCGATGGTGTGTCTGCTGAAGAAAAGAGAAGAGAAGAAGAGAGAAAAGAGAAGAGAAGAAGAGAGAAGAGAAGAAGTGAGTGCTAGCTCGTGCTGGCTCGTTGAAAGAACGAACGACGATATATGCGAATGGAAGAAGATGGATGGACGGATGGACGGATGGACGGATCGGATGGATGGATGGATGGATGGATGGATGGATGGATGGATGGAAAGAATGTAGAGAAAAAAAAATCAGAAGAAAAGAAATTAAGGAGAAAGCTCGGTGAAAGGTCGAAATGATTTCTCGATGAAAGCTGTTTTAATATGAAATTGTTTTATATCACAGTTTCGTAATATTTTTCAATTCGATCTTTTCTTTTCTTTTTTTTTTTTGTTTTTTTTATTATTCGAATTAATATTTGGTTAAATTCTTTTTGTGTGTTTGTAATCTTTTTCTTTTTCTCTTTTTTCTTTTTTTCTTTTTTTACTAGAACGGAATTTATTAACTCATTCGTTGTATTGAAGATTATAAATTATTAATTATTATATATTATTATTATTATTTATAATCTTTTCCAATGTTATTATTGTATTTATTAAATATTAATATTTAATTAAATTATAATATATATATACATATATATTTTTTTTTGATAACGGTAAATCCATTTCTTTATTGTCAATAAATTATTTCAACATGAAAAGACCACGTAAAATTGTAACCATTATAAACGTTGATTTAATTCTTTTTGAAAAATGGTTTTATATCACTTTCGAAATAAACAGCTCAAACATACATACACGTATGTTCCTTTGTGTGTGTCTATACAAATAATTAATATTTATTATAGATATAACTAGAATGATAGATGTAGTATCTCTCTTTGTTCCGATGTAATACGCGAGAAAAATTTTAACGACAGTTGTTAGATCGTTTTTACTCTCTCTCTCTCTCTCTCTCTCTCTCTCTCTTCTTCTTCTTTTATTTCTCTGTCAAATAAAAAAGAAATTAATTTATTTTCAAAACGTTGAATATATTTTCTACCCGTCCGTAACGTGTTAGATTGACCGCATGTTGCGCATATCGTTACAATAGGACTTCGAGGTTACTTCGAGACTATATTTCATTGCTCACAAAGCAAAGGTCAAGGTCGTTTCTTTCTATTCTTCTTTCTTTCTTCTTTTTTTTTATTATTACATTCCCTCTTTTGCAATCAACTCGTAAATAACGACCATCGTAACGCATATGTTAACATACACGTACTGTCTATCTATATATTTATTTATTTTATACATATGTATTATATATTATATATATATTTTATTATACTGTTACGTATATAATATATATATATATAAGACAAATTTATTATATTTATTATATATATTTTATACGCACATATACATAAAATATATATATATATATATAGACACATCGAGAAGAAGGGTCCGAGAGGAAGAGAATGAAAAAAATGAATAGAACGAAAAGGGGAATAAAGAAGAAGAGGAGAAGAAGAAAGGAAAGAGAGATAGAGACAGAAAGAAATATATAGTTCAGACTCGGACATTATGGGACATTAATGGTGAAAAGAGGATTTACGGTAAGGATAAGGGTAACTATAGGGGGAAAGAGTGGAATAGAAACAGTTGCTTCATTTATCCCCTTAAAATCGAAACTCCTATCTCACAAAAAAAGATAAAAATAATAAAAAGAAAAGAAAAAAATCATTTCATTTTCGACGTTTGTTTCTCCGTGCAGAAAAAAAATTATTTCCTCTATTTTCTTTTTTATTTATTTATTTATTTTTTTTTTATTTTTCATTACGAGCTAACGATCTCCCAACGTAGTTCTCCACGTCTACCAATAAAAGAAACAAAAATTCTAACTTGCATACCACTCGTGGTGATATTTATATATGAATGTTCTACGACTCCTGACGACCATCTTGTCGTCTCACATATATATATATATATACACGTACATATGTATGTACTGTAACTACTATTTAACAGATCGTATAGAAATACTATACCACATATATATATATACATAGACATTCGTCATGTCGTTTTCTTCTTTTCGTCGACGAGCTTTTTCGCAGGTTTTGCAAATGCTCGAGCACACACATATACTGACACACATATACTAACACGTACAGCTACACCTACATATATGATACAGATCGGTCACGATCCTTTTTCCAGAGCAAAAATAGAAACTCGAATATGCGAAATATTCCGAAGGGTAAGGTCCTCGAGTTTCTCGAGACTACGTTACAGTCAATATTTCGCGTCTCGATTTCTGCTTTGTTCTCTCCGGATATTGCTTCCTTTTTCATCTCTCTCTTTCTCTTTTTCTCTATCTCTTTCTTTCTTTTATAACTTCAATATCACGTTTCACAGAAATTTTTATTTATTTATTTTTTTACGATCAAACAACGTTCCTATCGTAATCATCGATTTTCTATTTATCTATAATAAAATCGAACGAATTTTATGAAATCAATGAACTGTCGCTGTATTATCTTCTTCTTTTACTTCTTTTTTTTTTTATTAAGTTAAATTCTAAATATAAAGTTAGTTATTTGTTATTATTATTATTATTATTATTATTATTATTACTGTCTAGGTATTATATTTGTCTATGGTAGATATATATACGAATGTCATGCATCTCCCTAAGGAACGTCAGGAATAGGCACGATTTTGCTTTTCGTCTACCACCAAAACCCTTTTTTTCCCTTCTTCTTTTTCTTCTTCTTCTTCTTCTTCTTCTTCCTTTTCTACGGCGTGTCGCAAAATTAAATTTCTAAGAGAGCGAACAACCTCTGGCCTGCTTCGCCATCATATAATACTTCACACATAGTCTCTAGCTAGCGAAGGAGGTAGAAAGAGAAAGAAAAAAAGAAAAAGAGAAAGAGAGAGAGAGAGAGAGAGCATGTGTGTGTATGTGTATATATATGTATATATATGTATAGGGTGTCCCACGGAACTGAAACAAACTATATCTCCTTAAAAATAGAAAAGTGTTCGAAGTCAAAATGAAATTGTACTAAACGTATTAGTGGGTGTATAAATACTCAAATAATTTTATAAACTTTTGCGCATCGTTGAGTCAGAAAAATGCAACTATGCGTTTCTTTTTTTTTTATAATGGAGAATCTATATTTTTGATTCTTCGATCGATGCAATTTATTGTATTCTACGTAAAATTATTAACATAGTTATAATCTAAACCCTATAGATTTAACTATAGCCGAAATAATTCAGAATTAATTTAGCTGCGATAATTTTCTAAAAAAAAATTTCGTTGAAGTTTTGAACATTATTATGTTAATACCTTTATACAGTGCATAAAAAAGAAAACTGCATCGATCGATGCGGTTGAAAATATGAAAAAAAAAGAAAAAAGAAAAATACGCAGTTACATTTTTCTAACGCATCTGTGCACAGTAGTGGATAAAATTGTACCTATAACATCTTTTTTGTTCATTATCAATGATTTAAAAGATACTAAGCTTGCGATTCCAGTTGCGTCGGGACACCCTGTATATACAGGAGCAGAGATTTCGTGCGCGTTCACCGTGAAATTATTTCGGTATAGAGTCAACGCGAAATGAAACTTTAATGCGAAAAGCAAAGTCATGGACGGAGTTAGAGTTAGGTGTTAATAAAAAGTTTTTCAAAGCTTCCTGAACGATGATCACCTCGTAAACACTTTTAGCTGAATAATATCATAACACATACATACATACATACATACATACATACATACATACATATCTAACGTACGATCATTTTCGTAATCGATAAATCGAAAACTCCATCTTCCTTTTTATCTCGTCAAAATAAAAAAATTACAAACATAAAGAAACCAAGTTGAAATAAAATAAATAAATAAATAAATAAATATCATATCTAAGAGTTCCGATAGAAGTAGTGGATTAGAAGAAATAGGTGATGAGGATGATTCACTTTAAATTCATTAATAGATAAAGATAAACCCAGAGTGTCGTATCTTTGTGAGATACGAAATCGTCGAAACTCGGGCACCCATACATACATACATACATACATACATACATACATACATACATACATACATACATAAATCCATAAATACATACATACATATTTACATGTATATATACGTAAATACATAAGTACGACGTAACTACGTACGTACGTACACATGTACGAATGTATCTCATCCAACACAACTAACCACAAAGAGAGGACCAATGGGACGCGCCAGAGAATAGAATTCTCTCGAAGTTGGTCAAGAGCAACTAAACGGCTCAGAGAAATGTCCGAACCATGCGTTCAAAACCTTCTCTGCTACCCCTTCTCCCAATGCACCCCTTACCCCCTCTAACCCCGAATCTTTCCCACCGACTACGAAACTCTCGGACTGAGAAACAGAAGAGAACAGAAGAGAAACCGAGTGGAAGCTTAAAAGCGATTGTCAGGGACAACCAAACCTCTCCCTTCCTCTCTTCACCCTCTTTTACCACCCTCTACATCCCTACCGTATAAACTTCGAGTTGGTTCACCGTTGTGGCTTTTACTGTGCGTCGACATGGCACTTTCAAAGAAGGGAAGAAAGAGACAAATAGATAGATAGAAAGACAGAGAGAAAGAAAGAGAGAGAGAGAGAGAGAGAGAGAAAGAGAGAGAGAGAGAGAGAGAGAATACCTTTACATCAGTTTTCTCTCTCTCTCTCTCTTTATCTATCTTTCTCTTTCTCTTTAATCCTTCTGATCGAACAAGTAATCGTTGAAATTGTTCTCTCTCTCTCTCTCTCTCTCTCTCTCTCTTTCTTTCTTTCTGTTTCTTTCTCTTTCTCTCTCAAAGGTTTTTATCAAAGGATCAAGAAAGAGAGTTTTGACCGAACTATAGTCCACAATATAGAGACCAAAACCATTTAGAGAACTCGAGGAACTGAAGGTTACCGTAGGACGAATAAATGTTAGAGTTTACGTCTTACGTACGATTTCACTCATCGGAATGAACATACCTAAATATGTTGAGTACATATCTATTTACTTATCTATCTATCTATTTATTCACACTTTCTTCAAACCACTACAATCTCTTCTTTACATTCGTTTTTACTGTAATCGTTTAATATCAAATGTTTAAGCTTCTTCACTTTCGCATAAAAATGTTTGCGACGTATACTATAACACTTTACTTTACATATATACATTATATAACACATTACTTTATATATATATTATTATATATCGTATTATATTTTAGTTATTATTTTGTACATTTAGTTATTGTAAATCGATTAATGATACTAGATCGAATGTCATTATTAGTATCATATATTAATTACAATTAATATCTCGCTCTTTCTCTCTCTCTCTCTCTTTTCGTCGAATATATAATTTATCTCTTACTATATGAATGAATGAATTCGTTTGAATTACGTAAATCAATATTTATTTGCATTCGCAAGCGTCATTTTGAAATTTATATTGAAAACGAACTTCGTTGTTGGCACCTCTTCCTCTTTTTTTCTTTCTTTTTTTTTATTTCATTTTTTCAATTTTTTTTCTCCTTCCTCCTCTCTTTCTTCTTTTTTTTTGTTTTTCTTTTTTTCTTTTTCATTCTCCCGACTCTTTACAGATAATATTCATTGTACCGAAAGAGAACGCGTACGCATATTTAAAAGGGAATTATATCGGAACGATTCGAAAATTTATTCCTACGTTCTCACGCCCCTCGACGTTTTTTTTGATTATTTTTTCTTTTTTTCTTTTTTGTTCATCCATCGGAGTGTCCAATGACGATTTAAATAATCCCAACTGGTATTCACCATATTCTATCAGAGATTGTTATTTAAAAAAAAGAATAAAAAAGAAAGAAGAGAGAAACAAAGAGAGAGAGAGAAAGAGAGAGAGAGTAAAAGGTACGTGAATAAGAGAGAAAAAGAGAAAGAAAAACACTTTGAAAACAGTAAGGTAAAACAATTCATTTCAATTTGGAAAATGCGCGTATTGGTAATTAATTAAATAATTAATTCAATTTGTATGCGACTGTATCGATGCGTAAAAAATAACAGATAACGCAATTGAGAGAAAGAGAGAGATAGAGACAGAGAAAGAGAGAGAGAGAGAGAGAGAGAGAGAGAGAGATCGCCTATTAACGAGATGTCGAAAGTGCCTGATTTTCACATACATATACACATATACAAATATATATATATGAGAGAATGCACGAATATATATACATACATACATACGTACATACATACATACATACATACATACATATGTATATATATATATATTGCATTCGTGCATATATATGTAGATAGCAATATATATATATATACCTACATATATATATATTACACTCATACATATCTATGTATATAGAAACATATATATACATATATATATTATATTTATGCATATATATATATATATATATATATATATATATTATATATAGGTACGCGTACGTTCACCTATCCAGTGGGTCGCTCCTATTATGGCGGCTTGTCAGTCTGCTCTTGACACACGCCGTGCCAGAGCTCTCTTGTTTCATATTGCTCCCTGGTCCGAAAGAGAGAGACACAGACAGAGAGAGAGAGAGAGAGAGAGAGAGAGAGAGAGAGAGAGAGAGAGTGAGAGAAAAAGAGAGAGAGAAAGAGAGAGAGAGAGGGAGAGAGAAAGAGAAGGATGGGATAGGTATAGAGAAATTGAAATTTTGTTTAGACGATTTCGTATGGTTCGAGGGTTTGCTACCGACCAAACAGCCAATCTAACGCACGTACATACAGGGTGATTCCCATTTTATTGCATAAATTGATTACATTCCGACAATTACTTCGAATCGATTAAAATTGTTGATAAATCGTTGTGGTTATTATATTCGAAGGTTTTCTCGTTAATTTCTTTTCCCTTTCCCTTTCTCTTTCTCTTTTTCTTTTTCTTTTTTCTTTCGTTTCTTTTAACTCGACGAACATACACACACACGCGCGCATGTATTCTTTTATCTTTTCATATTTTTTTCTATTTGTTTATTATATTTTTCTTTAATCCGTTCTCTTCCTTTCTTTTTTTTTTTTAACTCGTTATATTTTTCGGTATAGATTTTTTTTTTTTATAATAAACAAGCAAATAGAAAAAAAGAGAAAAAAGAAAGAAAATCAGCCAATCTGTACGTACACACATACAAAAGCGCGTGCGTAAACGTGTGCGTAGATAAAGATACACTGGTATATTCAATTCACGATAGAAATCTGTGTTGGCATTGATCGATAAAAAAAGAAAAAAAAGAAAAGAAAAACAAATAAAAGGAAGGAAGAAAAGAGAAAAAGATTTTCTCATCGCGATTCGCAGATAGAATAGTTTTTTCAAAATATTTTCATTCTCTTTTGCAAAGGGACACAAAGCCGTAACGTATGCGTGTAGATCTATATGCAACATGGAATCTATCGTGCGTGCTTATGTGTGTGTCTCTTTGATATGTGTATGTGTATGTGTGTGTTACGTATTTACGGTATATTGAAAACGTGTATTCACCTATACATATTTCGTATTATTTCCTATTTTTTCTTTGTTTGTTTTTTTTTTTTTAGATCCAAATCTTTCCCTTTTCCTTCCTTTTTTTTTCTTTTTCATTCTCTTTTTTTTTTTTTCTTTTATCCCACCACGCACGAAATGTTTTTATCCCCGTCAAAAGTACTTCGCGAATTGCATGGAAAAACGAATCGATGAATGAAACAGCAGGAACGAGTTAGATTGTAACGCGAATTACAGTAGCGTTCAATTTTATTGGACCTCTCTCTTTCTCTCGTATCGAGAAATGAAGTAAACTAGAAAATGTTTGTAGTCGTACAAAAGCATTCGCAAAAATACATGGTAACATGGAATAAACAATATATATTAGTGTGTATTTACAATTTTGTAAATATGTAGAAATTATGTATGTTTCTGGAATTATTTGTTAATATATAAAAATTATTAAAAAATTGGATATTACAATTTTATTTATAAAATTTATTATATAATTCTGTATGTATGTATGTACGTATGTATGTATATATATTTACAATTTCGTATTCAAAAAAAAAGAACATGAAATTAAAATTAGAAACATAAAATTGTGTTTTTACAATTTAAAAAAAAATATATATATAAATTACGTATGTTTGCAATTGTTAGTTAATATATACTAATTATTATATAATTTTGTAAGTATATAATATATATATATATATATATATATATATATATATTTGTATACATTTACAGATATTTTTTAAATATATATAAATTATGTGTTTAAAATTTTTAATTAATATATACAAATTATTATGCAGTTAAATATTAGTAATTAATGCATACAAATTATTATAGAATTCTTACAATAATTAGTTAATATATATATATATATATATATATATATATAAATTATTATATAATCTTATATCTACAATTTCTTATAATACATTTTATATATATTTACATACAAATAATTTCATATTAACAAAAAAAGAAAAGGAGACAGAACAAACGTAAATTTAACGTACGTCAAACAATCAAATAAAAAAGTCAAGAGGCAACAAACGCATTCTACCATTTTACCGACTTTATATTTCCTTAGTTTAACTACTAATAGAAAATTCTAGTAGAAACATACACGTTTATACGATCAGACATTTAACGACGGAACACCAACAGTTGGAGATAAAATCGAAAGGAGAAGAAAGAGATAATAAAAAAAAAGGAACGTAAAATAAAATAAAAGTCGAAAAATAAAAGACGACTTTATTCTAGAAGAGAACGAAAGAAAAACGAAAAAAGAAATACAATACAATACAAAAAAAAAAAAATAAAGAACAGAAAAAAAAAAGACAAATACGAGAATAAAGAGACAATGTAGTTCGAATAATTTCATCCTCATTAATTTCTAATGGTTTAAACGAAACGTTTGAAACTCCGATGATCGAGGAGAGCATTTGATTATCTCGGTTTTGTTTTTACGAGACCGCAGAGAGCAATTTTCCCCCATATGTAGATATTATTTACCCTAAGCAAAAGTAGTCAACAGACCAAAAACAGAATTAACCACTCTCTCGGCCATTGGTTATCACATTTTCCCCATTTTACCCCATTTTATATTTTCTGCGAATTATAGTGTATCCTGCGACGATCCTCTGGAGGTGGTGGGGTTAACTAGAGAGATGATCAACGACAACAGAGAATTGTTGGGATAAAAGTTAATAGAGAGTAGGGATTAAAGGGTAGAGGGTAGAGGAAGAGAAGGGAACGTAAAACTCGAACTTGGCCAATTCTATGCGATAATTATACTCCAACGTAATATTGCCAACGAATGGAAGGGTGATCGCACCACAAATGAGTCGCATAATTTTTTTGTTTTTCTTTTTTTTATCTCGAGAAAGTAGTTACCGTCTGTTTCTCGTTTAAAGAGAAATCGAGATCCATTATATTTTCTTCGTATCTACTTCTTCTTCTTCTTCTTCTTCTTCTTCTTTTTTTGTTTTTTCTTTTTATATATTTTGTTTCTTTTTTTTTACTTTTTATTAGACGACGTGTCTACGGGAAAAAGGAGGGGAAGAAGAGAAAGAGAGAAAGAAAAAAGAAGGATCCCTCCCCCCATAAGAATTCTCGTTGAACATAAATCTCTCTCCTAACGTATACCAACTTATATTAAAAATGGTTTATACGTTAAAAACGAATCACATTTCGTTAGATATTTCATTCGCTCCCTGACGTCCATATGTATGCTTTCTCTCTCTTTCTCTCTCTCTCTCTCTCTTTGTCTGTTTGTGTATGGTGTGTGTGTGATATGTGTTTTTGTACGTGACATCAAGCAAAACTCCGTAGATACGAAATAAATCCAGACGATATGAATGGGTATAAATAATAATAATTATTATTATTATTATTGTTTATATAATTATTGTTATTATTATTATTATTATTATTATTATTATTATTATTATTATTATTATAATGATGATTTGGTTATAAATTAATCACTTTAGTTACGTATATCCGAACGATGTAATATGTCACTTGCAACATTCATTTTCATTTATTATTGTTATTATTATTATTATATTATTATTATTCATTAGAGGTGATAAGTAAGATCAAACTGATTAAACAAATTTGATATATTCCGATATAATACGATTTTATTTCAATCAATACTAACATCGAAATCTTTCTCTGATATATCTAATCTCTTTGTTAGTGGTCCGAGAAGTAATCTTATGTTTGAACAAGAATTAAATGAACAGAAATAATAAGAAGAAGAAGAAGAAGGAACGAAAACGATAATAAAAAATGAAAGACAGAAATATATATATACATATATATATATATAATAAAAATAAAAAAATATAATAAATATAATAATATAATACATATAATAATAAATATGATAATATAATACATAATATATATAATATATATAATACATATGTATATATAATAAAAATAAAAAAATAAAAAAATGAACAAAAGAAATAACAACAATAGAATCAAAAGAAGTTAAGAGAAGCGTGTGGAAGAGGGTGACGGACGGTAAATTTAATTGGCACTTGGCAGCCGACCGGCTGACGCGTAAAAGTCGAACGAATGGTGGTGATGGGATGAGAGGGTGAAGGAGAAGAGGGAGGAATGATATTTCGAGGTTGAGAGAAGGGGTAGAAGGGGTGAGAGAGAACCCGACGTGATCTTTCACACCATTGTTTAATAAGTTGGCCTCGTGCCTAAGCACTATGGACCACCATGATCGTGTTTTAATCACACATACACACACACATACACACACATGTATATATGTAAATATATCGGTTTAACCGATAGAGTATGTGTGTCCTTGATGTGTGTCCAACATAACAAGTCGATATTAAACTTTTCCAGAGTGGGTGGTGGGTGGGGTAGGGATTGGTTGGGTGGATGGGGTGAATTACTCGTTACGACCACAGGGGTGTGAGTGGATATCGGGTGAGGTAAACAGTAGTGGTAGTAGTAATAGTTGTTAAACGTTTCTCTCAATTACGATTTTAACGTATTTCCCATTTAACAATCGTGTAAATACGATGATCGCGTGCATAATTAAACGAGAGAAACTTATGTTAATACTAAACTAATACTAAAAGTTCTTCTAACGTTTATTATTAATACGTCCGATGCGCGTGAACGTGATTTATTTTTATACGGGGGTTGATAAAGAAGATAAAAGATAAGAGAAAAAGAAAAGGCATCGTTTCTAGGGTCGGAGGATTCGTCCTAATCGTTTTAATAATTATACGATTCCGTTGATAATAAGATTGATGATATCTTCTCTCTCTCTCTCTCTCTCTCTCTCTTTTTTTTCTTTTTCTTTTTGAAGAGGGTTTATTAATTTAATTTATTATATAATATAATTTAAGTAAATTAAATTCTATGAAAGTTTTCTATATTCGTCTGTCTATTCGTCTATCTATCGTCTCTATTTAATATGATAGGTAATTAATTATTATTGTCATTTTATATATATATATATATATATATATATATATATATATATGCATATCTAATTGTATATATATTTATATAATTAAATATATATATTTAATTATAAATACTTATTATATATATATATTATTTTATTATCATTGTTATTATATATATATATTATTTAATTGTCATTGTTATTATATATATGTTATTTAATTATCCTTTATATATAGAAAACTAACGATATCAAAAGTAACGTTAAAAGTTAAAAGTTAAAAGTTAAACTATAATTTATTATTATCAAAGCGGTCTGTGAACCATAACGAGACGACAAGACAATATTCGTGGCTAATCTTCCTTGCAAGTACTTACGTAGGACGAAAGGGATTATCGAAAGGGATAACGATTAAGTACATACATACATACATACATACATACATACATACATACATACATACATACATACATACACACATATATATGTATAATATATATATATATATATTACGGACGAAATCCAAGTCTGTTCCCATTTATGGATCTCTTCATTAAAAAAAAACAAAGAAAAAGAAAGAAAGAAAAATTAAAATAAAATGAGAGAGGAAATTGAGTAAAAGAGAGAGAGAGACAAAGATAGAGAAAAAAAGAGACAGAAAGAGAGAGAGAGAGAGAGAGAGAGAGAGAGAGAAGGATACTAAAGCAAGGCGAAACAATGGCGTTGTATCTTCGTGCTAGTGATGAACGAGCGTGGGCGTGAAAGGATCGGAAAGAATGATAAATTCAGCGAGAATGGAAAGCTCTCTCTCTCTCTCTCTCTCTCTCTCTCTCTCTCTCTCTCTCTCTCTCTCTCTCTCTCTCTATCTATCTATCTATCTATCTATCCATCTCTCTTTAAGGTCTCGCT